>NC_058046.1:165000-252500 GCF_020085105.1 Siniperca chuatsi
ACCTTGCTGTTTGCAGTATTAGTACTCTGTCTGCAGTACTAGTACCTTGCTGTTTGCAGTATTAGTACCTCGCTGTTTGCAGTATTAGTACTCTGTCTGCAGTATTAGTACCTTGCTGTTTGCAGTATTAGTACTCTGTCTGCAGTACTAGTACCTCGCTGTTTGCAGTATTAGTACTCTGTCTGCAGTACTAGTACCTCGCTGTTTGCAGTATTAGTACTCTGTCTGCAGTATTAGTACTCTGTCTGCAGTACTAGTACCTTGCTGTCTGCAGTATTAGTACCTCACTGTTTGCAGTATTAGTACTCTGTCTGCAGTACTAGTACCTTGCTGTTTGCAGTATTAGTACTCTGTCTGCAGTACTAGTACCTCGCTGTTTGCAGTATTAGTACTCTGTTTGCAGTATTAGTACTCTGTCTGCCGTACTAGTACCTTGCTGTCTGCAGTATTAGTACTCTGTCTGCAGTACTAGTACCTTGCTGTTTGCAGTATTAGTACTCTGTCTGCAGTACTAGTACCTTGCTGTTTGCAGTATTAGTACTCTGTCTGCAGTACTAGTACCTCACTGTTTGCAGTATTAGTACTCTGTCTGCAGTACTAGTACTCTGTCTGCAGTACTAGTACCTTGCTGTTTGCAGTATTAGTACTCTGTTTGCAGTATTAGTACTCTGTCTGCAGTACTAGTACCTTGCTGTCTGCAGTATTAGTACCTCACTGTTTGCAGTATTAGTACTCTGTCTGCAGTACTAGTACCTTGCTGTTTGCAGTATTAGTACTCTGTCTGCAGTACTAGTACCTCGCTGTTTGCAGTATTAGTACTCTGTTTGCAGTATTAGTACTCTGTCTGCCGTACTAGTACCTTGCTGTCTGCAGTATTAGTACTCTGTCTGCAGTACTAGTACCTTGCTGTTTGCAGTATTAGTACTCTGTCTGCAGTACTAGTACCTTGCTGTTTGCAGTATTAGTACTCTGTCTGCAGTACTAGTACCTCACTGTTTGCAGTACTAGTACCTCGCTGTTTGCAGTATTAGTACTCTGTCTGCAGTACTAGTACCTTGCTGTTTGCAGTATTAGTACTCTGTTTGCAGTATTAGTACTCTGTCTGCAGTACTAGTACCTTGCTGTCTGCAGTATTAGTACCTCACTGTTTGCAGTATTAGTACTCTGTCTGCAGTACTAGTACCTTGCTGTTTGCAGTATTAGTACTCTGTCTGCAGTACTAGTACCTCGCTGTTTGCAGTATTAGTACTCTGTTTGCAGTATTAGTACTCTGTCTGCAGTACTAGTACCTTGCTGTCTGCAGTATTAGTACTCTGTCTGCAGTACTAGTACCTTGCTGTTTGCAGTATTAGTACTCTGTCTGCAGTACTAGTACCTCACTGTTTGCAGTACTAGTACCTCGCTGTTTGCAGTATTAGTACTCTGTCTGCAGTACTAGTACCTTGCTGTTTGCAGTATTAGTACTCTGTCTGCAGTACTAGTACCTCGCTGTTTGCAGTATTAGTACCTTGCTGTCTGCAGTATTAGTACCTCACTGTTTGCAGTATTAGTACTCTGTCTGCAGTACTAGTACCTTGCTGTTTGCAGTATTAGTACTCTGTCTGCAGTACTAGTACCTCACTGTTTGCAGTATTAGTACTCTGTCTGCAGTACTAGTACCTCACTGTTTGCAGTATTAGTACCTTGCTGTCTGCAGTATTAGTACCTCACTGTTTGCAGTATTAGTACTCTGTCTGCAGTACTAGTACCTTGCTGTTTGCAGTACTAGTACCTCGCTGTTTGCAGTATTAGTACTCTGTCTGCAGTACTAGTACCTCGCTGTTTGCAGTATTAGTACTCTGTCTGCAGTACTAGTACCTCGCTGTTTGCAGTATTAGTACTCTGTCTGCAGTACTAGTACCTCGCTGTTTGCAGTATTAGTACTCTGTCTGCAGTACTAGTACCTCGCTGTTTGCAGTATTAGTACTCTGTCTGCAGTATTAGTACTCTGTCTGCAGTACTAGTACCTTGCTGTTTGCAGTATTAGTACTCTGTCTGCAGTATTAGTACTCTGTCTGCAGTACTAGTACCTCGCTGTTTGCAGTATTAGTACTCTGTCTGCAGTATTAGTACTCTGTCTGCAGTACAGTACCTTGCTAGCAGTATTAGTACTCTGTCTGCAGTACTAGTACCTTGCTGTTTGCAGTATTAGTACTCTGTCTGCAGTACTAGTACCTCGCTGTTTGCAGTATTAGTACTCTGTCTGCAGTACTAGTACCTTGCTGTTTGAAGCACTTGAAGCGGTGCAGGTCGTATCGCAGCAGTTTATTGATCTGATCGACTGATTTCTTCTTGACGTCGGGAACAAACTCCTGCAGCTCCTCCACCAACGCCCAGTCCAACCTGACAACAGGAAACGCACTGTTAACGCTGCGCTGCGATTGGCTGGAGGAAATCGTCAACGTTACGACCTGACGTTGTAACAGCGTGTGCTGTTTGGCCTTGACCTTTGAACTCTGAAATAATAAGAATGAAAACTCACTGATCTTCTTCTGCAGCTGCTCTTCTTTTCTGTGTCTGCTTTGCTCCTCCTTTTCCTGTCATCCTCCTCTTCCTCTCCGCCTCTCTCCCTCCTCCCGTCCTCTCCTCTCTCCTCCTCTTCCTCTCGGCCCCCTCTCTTCTCCTCTTCCTCGCCACCACAGCCTCTCCTTCCTGTGACATCATCTCCACCACACTCCCATCTTTCTTCTTCTTCTTCTTCTTCTTTTCTTTCATTCCAGTGTTGTCAGTTTCCACGGAAACCAAGGAGTCTGTTCCTCCGTTGTTGTGGTCTGTTGTTACCGTGGCGATGCTCACATCCTGTTTCTTCTTCTTCTTCTTCTTCTTCTCCTCCTCCATCCCGGTTTTGTTGGAGTCTGATTCTCCGTTGTTATGGTCTGTTGTTACCGTGGCGATGCTCACATCCTGTTTCTTCTTCTTCTTCTTCTCCTCCTCCATCCCGGTTTTGTTGGAGTCTGTTTCTCCGTTGTTGTGGTCTGTTGTTACCGTGGCGATGCTCACATCCTGTTTCTTCTTCTTCTTCTTCTTCTCCTCCTCTCTGTTGCTGTGGTCTGCTGTTACCATGACGACGTTCTCCTCACTCAGTCTGTTCTTGTGTTTTTTCTTCTTCTTCTTCTTTTCTGCTTCGTCGGTTTCTACAGCGACCTGTGTCTCCTCCTCCTCCTCCTCCTCCTGCCTGTCCTTTCTCTTCTTCTTCTTCTTCTTCTTCTTCTCCTCCTGCTGGCAGCTCAAATCTCCATCAGCAGCAGGAGGAGGAAGACTGGCCTCCTCTTCCTCCCTCTTGTTTTTCTTCTTCTTCTTCTTCTTCTCTACTCTCTCAGGTGTGTCGACGTCGACAGGTATGGGACATTCTTCCAGACTGTCTGACCTCCTCCTCTTCCTCTGAGGGGAGGGGGAGGGAGGGCCTGCAGGCGGTTTCATGACGGAGCAGGAACACCAGCAGGAGGTGATGAAGAAGAAGAGGAAGGCGGTGTAGGCTTGCTGCTGCTGATCAGTCTGTTGCTGGAGCTGGAAGACAAGAAACAAACGTACAAACTGGTTCAGGTTCAGACCCGATCAGGTGACACCAAACCTCCGTCCTGTCCAGGTACCTGACAGGACGATGCGTTTATTAACTGATCGGTTCGTGAGAACGTGTTTCGGCAACAGGCGTGATGGTTGACTCCTCCAGTCCCCAGTCCCCCTGCAGCGGGGGGGGGGGCAACCGAGCCGGATCTGACAGCCGACGGCGGATCACTAAGTCTGTTTTTGTAGTTAATAACGGACTCCAGCTCCTCTGGAGCTGCACTTAATACCTCAGTAACTCGCTTTGCAAGATGAAATATTAAACTTGCTCTCGGTTTGCACAACAGGCATCAAAGTCCAGCGCAAGCCGAACTCTGGATCAGCGGAACGAGACAGAACCGGACCGGAAGTCGTGCTCTCTGCAGAGTCAGGCGGAGCCACGGCGGCGCTACCGGACTGCGTCTCTGCAGACATGGGGCCCCTCAGTCTCCAGGATTCAGGATTTCAGCCTTTGGTCGGCGTGCTGGAGCTCAGTAAACCAGCCCCGGTCCAGCCAGTCTCAGGTGGAGCTTCCTTCTCTGTCAGCTTTACTTCTCTTTAAAACCCTAAAAGTGAGGTCCGTGCTGGTCTGTGAGCGGGGGGGCGCTCGGATCTGCACCCGGACCCTGGCTCCAGTGCTGTGAGTTCACCATCAGACGCGTTCTGCTGTTCGGGTGGTTCGTCACGCGACGAGGTGGCACGTTCTCACCGTGTTCTTCCTCGTGGGGCTTTTGTCAACGTCAACAACAACAACAACACGGAGCCGTTGTTGCTTCGACCTGGCGGGCTGGCAAGGTCTTTACCGGAACCCCCGACCGGTGATCTGAGAATCTGAAACCACTGAGGACAGCAGACTCCACAGACACCGTCCAGGAGAACCGGTCTTAGGTCTCGGTTCTAAACACAAACGTTAAACCGCATTTGACCGTTTGAAAGAGTCTAAAAGCTTTTAAAGTTTCTCAGTTGAGTCCACTCACCGTCTCAAACCGTCTCCTGCCGACGCACGCGGGGTGGAAGAGGCACGACGCTGCTTGTTTACTTCCTGTTTAGTAACAGCGCATGCGCAGGGCGCCTCAAAGCGCAGGCGACGAAAACAGAGGTCTCACTCTGACTGAGTTCCCTGATACCGTGCTCAGCTGAAAGTTTATGTAGTTTTCTTCCAGAAAGTTCAGACACGGTGTTCTCTGTTCTTCAGCTGCAGTGCTGAAATGTTACAGTACTTTTACTCAAGTTCCGCACTTAATTATAACGTACTTGTACTTTACTTGTATTTCCATTTCATGCTCCTTTATACTTTATCCTGACACTTACATATTCTGCTAATTATTATTCATACAAAACATTCAGGATTCAGGTAGGGCAGGTTCGGTTATTAGCAAAATATCAAATATATTTCTGAATATTAATAATATTATTAATATTATCAATATTTTAATATGGGGTGCGTGTGGGACAATAGAGAGGGGGGGTGCGAGGAGGGCGGCGGACGTGACCATGTGGGTGGTCATTACGCACAGATCCAAAATGGCAGGCAGGCCCATGAAGCTCAAACGAAGGGGAGAGCCAAAATCAAGAACACGCTTGTTCCTTAAGATAGCGTGGAGCGTAGCTAGTTATGCTACCGCGCTATCCGGGTCGTTTGAGATGGTGTGTGTATGTTAGTGGAGAGGAGAAAAAAGTGGTGAAGCACAAAAGCTGTTCCTTCATCACACAGGAACCCGGCAGCAGACTTTCATTCAGCTGGACTTTGGTCTGATAAAGCACAGCTATTAGCTTCCACAGTGGCTAAAGCTAACATAGTTAAACGGTCCAGTGGCGTGATACCGATACACAATGGAACGTGCTAAGTATGAAAACACACAGTATAAACAGGTCAGTTTCAGGTGAAACTAGCTAATCAACAGATACTCAGGTAGACTCCTCCCTGAGGGCGGGGCTTATGTAACACAGAGTAGCTTAAATTTCTGAGTTCTCCGACCATTTTCACAATTGAGAATGACTTCCGGATGGGAGCCGAAACGTCTTGATTCTGAAAACAGTGTCCAGACGACTACGACTGAAACCTTTTCTACGATGGAGCACTGCTGGACGAACGAGGGACGACACCGTCTGATTTCCACAATAATGCACAACACAATTCATAACAATGAAGCTCAGATGAAATAACACACAGTTAAAAATCTGCTTCGCCGAGACACAAGCCTCTTACTTGGGATCGTACTTGATAGCGATTTAATGCGTCAGTCCGTTTGGATTATCCGGCGGAGTCCTCTCAGGCTCGGATGCTGTCGGGCCGGGGTCCGCGCTGTCGGCAGGTTCAGCAGCGACTGTTCCTGCAGGACCTGGTTCAGGTCTGGACCGGTCCTGTTTCTGTTGGATCATCTCAGAGTTGAGTCCTGTGCAGACATCAGGAGAATTCACGCTTTCTACAGGTTAACACACAGCAGCGTTTCTCAACATGAGGTCCGGGACCCCGAGGTATTGGATTTTAAACAAAGATCAACTTACAGGTTTCTGAAAAATAACATTTAAATGTTTGAAATGTGTCATCGTGTCTTTATATTTCACCTCTCACAGTTCTTTCCCACCACAGGAACTTATCGACCTCAAACCTGGAGCTTCTCAGAACCTGAACCTGAAAGGTCTAGGTTCTAGGTTCTGCCTTGTTTCACTGTGTTTTACAAACAGAACGTTTCAGATATTCGTCATTATGGAGACACCTAGACAAACGTGGTCATGTTTATTGTTCAGTTCAGCTGTGAGACCGACAGGAACGTAAGAAGTGGAGATAATTTACATTTTATTTGAGATGTGATGACTTTTAAACGTCAGTATGGTTAAATTAGCAGAAGAAAATCATTCCTCAGGTTCTTCTTGTGGAAAAAATATCTCACTACTGGAAATGTGACATGATTTAGAAAACACCAACGCTAACTGAATGTTACTGGAAAACATAATCAAAGCATCTGTTGCAGGAACTGGTCCCCAAAGTGGGACAGACCAGTGGAAACAAAAGCAGAACCATAGAAAATGAACACATGTTGTATTACAGGTGGGGAAGTTCCTGTGGAAACAGGTTGATTGTGTCCTTCGTCATTCCCTGTGAGTCATGTGACCTTTCAGCTGCAGGTTAACTGTGTTTCCTTGTAAACAAATTAGTGTCTGTTTATATTCAGTGTTTCTCGCCAAAACTCACCAGATCTCGTGCGAAAACATTTTCGTTTTCTTCTCCTGAAACTGTCGGTCAGGTTTGTTTGTACAAGTAAGATTCATCAATGTCATGGTTTGAGGGTGTATGTGTGTTATTTCCTGTTTTATTTTGTTATATTGTCCTTCCCTCATGTGTGGTTTTACTTCCTGCTTCTTGATTGTTTGCCCTGCCCTGATCAGTTTCACCTGTGTCTCGTTGTCTCCTCTACCTGAGTGTATTTAAATCTGTGTGTTTCCTTTGTTCAGTGTCAGATCCTCTATGTCTTTTGGTCAAGCGTCTCAACATTTATTTCCCTGGTATGTTTGATTATTCTGTTTCTCTTGGACCTCGCCTAGATATTTGGATTCTGTTATTTGCCTGCTCCTTTGGACTTGTTTTTACTTTGTGGACTGCTTCCCTGGTTTTTGGATCACTGCCTGGAATCAGAGTAAGTTTTGTGTTGTTTTTTTTTTTATAAATTACTCCTAATCCCCTGTGTTCCCTGTTTCCCTGCTTGACACTAATGGTAACAATCAAACTCTCTTAACTGTACAAGCTTTTTGTAAATCACTCGTTTCAGCCTGATGAATGTCACCTGTTCATGAGGAGGTGAACGTTTCATCATTAACATAATCTACAACCCCAAAAATCCCCATATAAGGATTCCCGATCTGCTTTGTGGGAAAGTTTCACTCATAAAACCGTTACCAAACAGTAAAAAGAAGAATTTCACACCGCAGAGCTTCAAGATAACTGATATAATTGTGTTAAAATATTAATAATACAGCTGTTAATGGTGTCATCAGAGCAGAGCTGCACTGTGACAGAAATAAAGAGAGAATGATTTAAAATGATAAAAAAATGTCATTGTAAAGTCGATGACTAATATGAGAGGAGGTTAAGGAGAGATGAGAGTCAGAGATATTAGGCAGGATGATATATAGTCTAAGGTCAGGTGTTATAACAGAAGATGATGCTGCAGAAAGACTACGAGGCAGCTGTCAGAGGACTGAACAGCAACTACAGAACTGTAGAAGCTGTAGAAATATGCCATTAAAAATCATAAAAAATGTTGTCTAAACTCCCAGTAAATTGGCAGCCACGATGGTGATGAAATGGCCAACAGAATATTAATTTTGCATTAAGTTTATTTAAGTAATGTATTTTTATTTTAGTTGATTTCTGTTACAAAGGCTATTTAAACTCTTAAATTCATTCAGATGAAGACATTATGATTTCCTACTGTGGAGAGACTGTCTGGACTCGTGAGTTTTGTTCGTACCTCATAATTCTTAATGTGAGAAAATTGGTGAAGGTCACAAGTTCTCTTAAATCACTTGTACGTTCCATTTAAGAATTAATCTGATCGTACAAGTGGTTTTTGCATGAGGCCGACTGCGTGAATCCTTGAGGTCTAACAAACCAGTTGAATGTATTTCCTTCCGCATAAAACAATAGTAAAGATGACTTTTAAGATATTTTAAATCATGCATTTTTTTACATCCATATTTGCCAGCTAACAGTCTTCTTCTAAGCTGCCTTGAATAATATGAAACTGGCAGCAGGATTTGTATCGTAGCTCGTGTACACATTAGATACGAACAAAACCCATTCAAAACATTGATGCATAGCGCTACGAGCGGTCACAAACTCCACAGAGAACCTTTAACTACTGGGGTCAAGATCACTTTGGGTCCTAAAAACTAACTCGAAGGCCAGCAACAGTTGAGAAACTACAGTAGGAACACATTCGGCTGGTCTCAGGTCAGACCTTCAGGGTATGTGTACTATAATCACTTTCAGTTTTTTTGGAGTCGACATGCAGAAGTGTCATCAGGGTTTCCACATCATCAGTCTGGATTCTGATTTCCGTCTGAAGCCTGCAGCCAAACTGATTCACAAAAACATCCAAAATGTCCTGATGACAAGATCCACTTCCAAGACACTTAAAAACAGTAGTAGTACAGTAAAACCCTGTCCCTGTGGGGCTCTGAAGAACCCTTTCAGACTCTGCTCATCATCAGTGATGATGATGGGGGGATGAGCCAGCTGTGTATGTGTTGATGTGTGTGTCGTGGTTGTCTTCAGTGTGTGTCAGCAGCAGCGAGGCTCTCTGCTCGTCCATCCTCCTGGACTGAACTCTCTGAATCAAACTGAAGAAATCCTCCTGACCTTCAGGAACCGACCCAACGACATCATCCAGATCAGGAAGAGAGCACCTCTGGTCCTCCATCCTGTCCGACTATAGACAGACAGACAGTGAGACAGGTAGATGGAGAGTAAGACTGACAGGGAAAGGCAGG
Source organism: Siniperca chuatsi (assembly GCF_020085105.1). Classification (NCBI taxonomy): domain Eukaryota; kingdom Metazoa; phylum Chordata; class Actinopteri; order Centrarchiformes; family Sinipercidae; genus Siniperca; species Siniperca chuatsi. The sequence continues at coordinate 174,076 of NC_058046.1, forward strand.
CCAGTGAAATCCTGTGAAATTTTCATGGATGTCTTCAGAGCTTGTCCTTCCACACCTGTCCACCAGTCTCCTGATCCTGTTCTTCCCTGCACACTGTTCCTCATTCACTCACTGAACCACACCTGTCCTTTGTTCCCTCCTTAAGCCTTAAAGGTGGGGTATGCGATTCTGGAGAAATCCAATACCATGACCAATACCATGACAAATACCATGATATAGAGCGAACAATGACACAGCAAGTAATAGCTTAGCTAGGTTTTGGGCTAGCAAACTGTTGCTACAGCTGCTGCTGCTAAGCTAACAGCCAGAGAGGACGAGACGGTTTCCCAGAGCAGCACAGCAGCTCCAGACAGCGATGCTCACAACTCTCCTGCTGCTACAGCTAGCATCACAACAACAGCAGATCTTAAACTAGAGAGTCAGCTGAATGTCCGTGGGCAAGTCGTTTAATGTTACCTGACACTCAAATCATGGCTGGAACAGTGCTGTGCAGCTCGGTCCGAGCCTCTTTGTGTGTTCCCCGTTCACAGAACACGGGGGGGTTCAGCGCACACACTGAACGGACAGCTAGCAGACTGCGAGGAGATATTCGCTGAATTTGACAACAAGACGTGTACTGGATTAGAATCGCTGACCCCACCTTTAAGCCAGTTAAACCAATGTGTATATACTGGGCACTTCACTCATCTGCTAGATTGTCAATGGTGCCAGACTGCTGCAGTGTCCAGAAATTCCTGCATGAAAGTGTGTGTGTAACCTGTTCCTACCTGTACTTGTTCCTACATCTTCCAGTCTGTATCCTGTCTTACATATTCCTGTTTCCTGTTCCTGCCTGTCCCCTGCTCCCACCTGTACCTTGTATCTACATCTCCTTGTATCCTGTTTCTGCCTATTCCCCATTCTCACCTGTACCCAGTGCTGACTGTATGCTGTATTTTGCCGTACCCTGTGTCCTGGTGGATGATGGCTGGTTCCAGGGTACAGGTGCCCTGGAAGAGGTACCTTGTATCTGAAGAGGTATCATGTACCATGTCCCTACTCTTACCCTGCTCCTTCCAGGGGTTAGGGTTAACCCTAACCTCTGCCCTGGTTTGTAAACCTGTCTGTTGCCTACTGTGACATTCTGTCTATCTGTGATCTGCCTTCCTGCCTCTCCTCTCTCAGACTTGTTTGCATGTTCAGACTGTCTTCATGTTGCCAACTGAATGCTTGTTTATCAAACACGGATTCAAGTAAAATCCCTTGTCTGAATGTGGTGAAGATAAACATCTGTATAGTCATTACGTTACCCACCTAAAAACATTCATCTGACATGCTGGTACCTGGTAGTGTATGAGCATGTAGTAGAAGTCCAGACTAGCCACGGTGGGCTGGTCGGAGCTGCAGGTCCCACAAAGAGCAGCTGGTCCTGGATCAGGCAGCAGACTGAGGCTGGCTCTCTGGTCCTCCAGTCTCTGACCCTGACACTCCAGGATCAGGTCCAACAATGCCTCTGGCTCCTCCTGCTGGCTGCTCTTATGCTAAAGCGACAGCACAGGGACCAGCCGTGGGTTATTAAACATGTTTCCTGTTCTCATAGACAATGAGAACATGAATCATCAGTACAAAAGATGAACAACTGTGTTTGGTTCTGGTTCTTTGATAAAAAGCTACAAGAAGCCAGTGGACATCAAAACTGAAGGAGAGAAGTCAACTACGACTCCCAAGGTGCATTTCACTAACAAACAGCCAATCACTGAGCTTCACATTCTGATGACAGTTTGTCGAATCAAACATTCAGCACTTTAAACCAGTTCACGTTCACATTCTGGATCAATATGGGAAGAATTCAACAGGTTTTATGGCAGCAGGTGACAGCTACCTTGTTCCTGGAAGTAGTAGTTCTGATCCTGGAGCTCAGAGCAGAGTCGAAGCTCTGACCCCGGGGCCTGGTGGAGCAGCCTTCAGGACCAGGACCTGGTACAGGAGTCACAAGACCTCCAAAGGTCCTGAGGGGTGAAGTAGATGCTGAGGTCCTGCTGCTGGGTGCAGACTGAGGCTGGGGAACAGCACTGGTGTTGCTGGGACTGCGGCATCCTGGTCGGGCCTCCAGACTGCCATTATGGTGGGGGGGTGGAGAGTGTTTGGGTGCAGTCCCCCCGATCCTCCCATTCTGATGAGAAGGTGAAGACAGGGAGGGAGGAGGTAGACCTGAGGGGGTTTTGTCAGCCATGTTGGAGCTGTGGAGGTGTGGGTGGGGTTAAGATCACTGTTCTCATCAGTGGAAGGAGCTAAACCTGGACAGAAAGAGAGTAGAGCAGGAAATGAGACACAGATCCACATGGAGAACCGTGTTACCTTACAGATCAGGTAACATCAGGTTCTTTGACTTCCTGGATCATGGCGAGTGGCAAAACAAGTGGATAAATATTCTTGTATTCTGTTCAGGTCAAAATGTAATTAAAGTCAGACGCATGATCATCGCTTTAACATCCATTCAGTAGCTGTTTGTATCACATTATCTTCCTCAACAGAGTTTTCTCAGTTGTACTGGAACTGTAGATGTTACGATTTCTGTTTTTCTGAGTACTTCTAGTGCACGTTGGCTTAAAAGTTTTTAAAAGACTGAAAGTTAATTTTTCACCTTGGAAACAAAGTACGACCGAAAGCTCCAGAACAGCAACTGAAAGGACCTCGAGGTGAGATTGTTTTGTTATCTGCCGTTTTCAAGGTCAAGAAAGAACTTAGACTTTCATCTTTTAAGCTAACATGGACAAGAAGAACTGGGCAACTCCATCTGCTGAGCAAGATCATGCGATATGATGGAAAGCTCCAGCACATGCGGGATGTTTAGCTTCTATATGCTTCCCAGCCTCAGTGTCAGTACAAAGTTATGCTGACGTCGTTTCCCAGCGGCTTTTACAATTATTTAATAACGGTTTTGTAGTTTTCTTTTATATCAGTTTTAAAAGTTTTTAACTGTATTAGCAGTTTCAAATACTCACCCAGGCTTTATACTCTATTCTTATTTTATTTTGTGACAGGGAGATGTTTTTTGCTATTAGTTTTAAGTTGTGTACTTTTATTTTGAAACTTGTGTGTTGGAGGTGAAGCATCCTTTGGTGACGGGGCCATCTACGTGTCCAGCTATCACTGGATAACTAATAAAGATTCAGCCTCCTTGTAGAGAATACATAAGCTGTGTTTGCACATCTCATAAATGACCGTGCGCTGAAACATATTGGTGAAATAAAGAAGATTCCTCCAGTCAGTCAGCTCGTGTTGCCGAGTTGCTTTTTCACATTCAGCCTTTGAGGGACTGATACTTCCTGGACCGACCTTTCCTGCCGTACCACACGTCAACCATGCGGTGAGCTATCTGTTGTCACCACGTGTCGCTCAGACTGAACATAGAAGAAACATGGAGTCGTTCCACCAGAGATGAACGCTGTCTAGTCACTCTAACCTTTACCCTTCTGTGTATTTGAGGGCCCATGAACAGTATCCTTGAACAAGGTCTTTATCCAGAGATAGATTGCACATAAAGTCCAGGACCCTGGACTGCAGCAGCTCTTCATAAATCCTTCCTAAGTTCTCAGTAATGACTAACTGGTTTCAAACTGGTGATTTACTAAATCAGGTTGCACCATTAAAACTCAAGATATGTCTCAGCTGGTAAAGACTTTAGTAATGTGTAAATCTGTTGCTAGGAAACCTCTAGCTCTGTCCAATCAAGAGCAATCAACTATGTAAATAAGAAGTCACTGTAGCATCACAAGCTAGCATAACTTCCAAAAAAAAGTTTTAAGAGGCCAAATGATGTATTAAACTGAACTGTCAAACCTTATATATAAATGTAGGTATTGTTTTCTCTTATTTATGCAGACAGGAAGAAATATTTGTGTTTCAGAATTAGTAGTTTTCATGCAGTTTACAATGAGTGGGAAATATCCAACCATGCTAAACTAAGTTAGCATGGCGTTTTGTAATTTGAGGTAGGTTTACATACACCTGGCGGTTAGTGGCTGTAAATATTTACTAGTTTGGAGGTGAAACTTGTTTTAATTTAGTGATGATAAAACTCCACTTAGTAAACACGAACGTTAAAACAAGTTTAACGTCCTAACATTTCCGCCATGCTGAGCTGAAGGTTGTGGATCTGTTGTATTTATATTTGGGACATGAGCGTATCCAACATGTCAGACGTCTCTGTGACATGAGGAGACGTCCACTCCGTTTACTGGAACTGGCAGGAGGGAAAGAATAAAACTGAACTGTGTTTTAAAACCTCTGTCAATGGTCCTCACAGTGTGTGAGAATGAGACGAAAACCAAATTAGAAACAACAAAAACTGAGGAGAAATGTGTTTAGTTGAGAAAACACAATATCAGCCACAAACTGGATATAAAGCAGTGTGGTTTCAGAGAGTCCAGGTCCAAGTAGGCTTGCTCTGGTCTGCTTTCATTCAGCTTCAGCACAAGTAGGTCAACAACAACACAAAACCACAGAGAGTGTCTAATCACATTTACAACACAAAGGACACACACACACACGAATGCATTACTGAACGGTGTCACTGCGTTCGTCTCCTTCAAAGCTTCATTCAGTAAAATACGAGTCTTCAGGGCCACCTAGTGGCTGTCACAGGAAACTACACAGTCAGTTACTGTGTAACCCAGACCGAAGCTCAGAAGGTCCAAAATTAATTATCAAAAACTATGTTTCCTGACAAAGTTAACATTTTTAAGTTTTGGTTCCAACTCACAACTAAAAGTCTGACCGAGACATTAAACAGCTGACGAGACAGAACGTTTGAATAAACTCTGTTCAAATGAATTTTTTAAATAAAGTTTTCTGTCTGAGTTACATCACCTCAACATCATAAAGTTTTCTTCAACTTTCTCTCCTTGTTTCCCGTCGAGCTTCACTCCTTCGTTTCCTTCTGTTTCAGCTCTTCACTCTGTTTCCTCTCGTCTCGTTTCTCCACCGAGTGAAATCTCTCTATCGGCTGGTCGACACACACACTGAAACACACACACACCAAACACACACACACACACACTGAAACACACCCACACACACACTGAAACACACACACACTGAAACACACACACCAAACACACACACACACACACTGAAACACACACACACCAAACACACACACACACACACTGAAACACACCCACACACACACTGAAACACACACACACTGAAACACACACACACACACCAAACACACACACTGAAACACACACACACACACTGAAACACACACACCAAACACACACACACACACTGAAACACACACACACACTGACACAATGAAAGAAAGAGAGAGAGGACAAACTCCCCCTCTGGGCTTACATCATGGTTGCTATAGCAGCCACATAGAGGTTTCCAAATTCGCCTCCCAAACACACACACACACACACACACACACACACACACACATTCCTGCATTGTTGAGATCCATTCAGTTGAACCCAGAGAATGCTGCTCTTCTGCTGTGGGCCTCTCACACACACACACACACACACACACACACCAAACACACACACACACACACCTACACACACATGCACACACACACATACATGCACCCGCACACACACACACACACACACACCCTGCACACACACACACACACACACACACACCTGCACACACACACCTGCACACACACACACACACACACACACCTGCACACACACACACACACACACACACCCCTGCACACACACACACACACACTTCGTCTTGAGTCCGTATTTCTGTTAACATTAATATTCCCTGTTTCACTGCTTTGTGTGTGTTTTAAACAGCACCTGATGATGTAGTATGATGTGTTTTACTAATATTAATATTCTCTTTCTATTATTCTTATGAATGATTTGACTCTAACATCGGACCCGGGCCCTGATCTGGTTTAGCTAATCCCGGCTGTGATCAGACTAAAGTAGTCCTGTTTATTCTCATCAGCTCATCTTCTCTGAAAGCACTTTGAGGATTTGTGTGAGTCGTCTTTAGTGACAGCGTGCGCTTCACGTGGTTATCTCAGTGCTGATCATGTGATTGCAGTTACATGAGGGAGGTGTGGTGGGAACCCTCCCAGCATGCACTGGGGCAACAGATTCATTCATACGTCTCACTTCATTTTGTTCTCCGCAGTGTTTGGTCTCTGCTGAACCTGAGGTTCCTGATGGACGGGCAGAGACGTCACTGATAATCTTCAGCCTGCTATGAAAATCAATCAGTCCGAATCAGAATCAGAAAAGCTTCATTGATCCCGAGGGGAACCTCTTTCTGTCACGTCACACAGGAAGAGAAGCAGCGAGCAGCATGCGCACGGTTTACTTTACTAAAATCTTTTTAGAAAGCAGCTTTAATTCACAGTTTTGAGTAAAGTGAGTTCTGCAGTTAATCATTTAATAAGTTTCACTGTTCAAATTAAAAGCCACGTGTTCTGGTTCCTGGTCTTTAACAGGATCAGAATCAGTTTCTCAGACTACAGTTGGATTGGTTCTTTTCTAACGCACAAACTTTCATTTAGTTGTATTTTTGATCATGTATAAGTAAAGGAAGCTCTTCATTATGACAATTAAATTGTGATAATTACATCAACAGATTCTAATGATTTCTCATAAAGCTGCATGTTATCTTTTAGAACGATCAACACTCTTTCATTATAAATCTAAGAAAGCAGCCGTTTGTATTTGAAAATGACTTCATTTTGGGGTCCTGATCCCGCTATTCAAGCAAACGCATTTCGGCTTCTAACTGGTAAACCGTAGTGCCGATCAGGACGCGTGCTTTTTGTAGAATGATTTATTTACACATGTGGCTAGTTTTAAAAACAAAACATCTCTATAGCGCCCCCTTGCTATTAAATGGGCAGTATAGCACCCATTGCCACACATACTCCAAGGCCCTGGCTATAATGGCAGACCTTTGGATTATGTGTCGATGGAGAGGAAGAGGCCTCATGGTGGCGCTATAATTGACGGCCAAAAAGTGAAAACTTTGATTGGTCGGCGTGACCAAACCGTGAGGCCGGTTGACTTGAAATTTGAGCCACATATCCAAATCACCTCGCTCTACAGAAAAGTCTCGGGACCATAAAAGCATGCCACAATGGATGTTTTGCTAATTTGCATAATCAGAATACAGTAACATGTCATCTATTTTTTGGATTTCAACTGTATCAACACTAAATTTGGTATTAAGCCTCGCAGTGTATAAATCTGTATTGTAGTCTCTGTAAAACACACTGTTAATAGTACACTCACCTGCCAGTCATTACTTTAAAACAACTCATTCAGAGGATCCTGGTCACACTGGAAGATGCCAGCTGTGACACCGGATGGCTGGTGCACCAAGATATCGAATAGCACTGGGTCGCCGACGCCCACAGTAACGCATCGCATGGGTGGCCTGGACCCCAAATATAACTGCTTGCAGTTATAGTATTTAATTATATTCATTAATATTTGCACAGTTAAATACATTAATAAATATGGAGAACCATTCAGGATTATTATAGTTTTGCATTTTTCATTAGTTTTTATTTTTATTTCGTTTTGACTTTTTATTTTCAGTTTAGTTTTAATTCGTTTTTAAAGCGGGTTTGCTACTTTAGTTTTTATTTTTTGAAAATGCTTAGTTTTAGTTTTTAGTAGCTTTAGTGTTAGTTTTAGTTTTTATTTGTAATACGGGGTATTTGTCAGAGGCGAGATTCAAAAAGGTCAATAAAAACAAAACATCGTACTGCAGTACTTGCGTACTGCCGGGCCTGGATCTAACGTCAGCTTCTCTTTCGGGGGAGGGGGCGGGGCGCTCTGCCTTACCTTGTTAAGGTGAGCTAGCTTAGCCGTCTTTCTTCAACAGGGATTTTTCCCCTTGAGAAATGTTTCACGTATCTGATCACCTTCCACTACTACAAGGCGCTTTTTTATCTGTGACAGTCGTATTCAAAGTAAAGACTTTCACCGCCGCCATAGTTATAACAATAATAATAATAAAATTATTTATAGAGCACTTATCAAAACAAAGGACAAAGTGCTTCACAACAAGAGAAATAAAACACCACAGTGAATGACGAAATATAAAGAAATAAAATACATAAAATATATAAAAGCAATAAAATAAACAGTTCAGGTAAAATCAGGATCTGCTTTCAGATAAAAATGTTTTGAGACGAGACTTAAACGAAGACACTGACTCAGAAAGCCTGATGTCTTCAGGCAGGTTGTTCCAGTCTGTGGTTCTGTCTGTAGTTCTGTTTGTAGTTCTGTCTGTACTTATGTCTGTAGTTCTGTCTGTAATCTGTCTGTGGTTCTGTGTTGTTGTGTTTGTAGTTCTGTCTGTTGTTGTGTTTGTAGTTCTGTCTGTTGCTGTGTTTGTAGTTCTGTCTGTGGTTCTGTGTTGTTGTGTTTGTAGTTCTGTCTGTTGCTGTGTTTGTAGTTCTGTCTGTTGCTGTGTTTGTAGTTCTGTCTGTGGTTCTGTGTTGTTGTGTTTGTAGTTCTGTCGGTTGCGGTGTTTGTAGTTCTGTCTGTGGTTCTGTCTGTTACTAAGTGAGTAGTTCTGTCTGTGGTTCTGTCTGTAGTTCTCTGTTGCTGTGTTTGTAGTTCTGTCTGTAGTTCTGTCTGTTGCTGTGTTTGTAGTTCTGTCTGTAGTTCTGTCTGTTGTTGTGTCTGTAGTTCTGTCTGTTGCTGTGTTTGTAGTTCTGTTTGTAGTTCTGTCTGTTGCTGTGTTTGTAGTTCTGTCTGTGGTTCTGTCTGTTATTGTGTTTGTAGTTCTGTCTGTGGTTCTGTCTGTTGCTGTGTTTGTAGTTCTGTCTGTGGTTCTGTCTGTTGTTGTGTTTGTAGTTCTGTCAGTTGCTGTGTTTGTAGTTCTGTCTGTGTTTCTGTGTTGTTGTGTTTGTTGTTCTGTCTGTTGCTGTGTTTGTAGTTCTGTCTGTGGTTCTGTGTTGTTGTGTTTGTAGTTCTGTCTGTAGTTCTGTCTGTTGCTGTGTTTGTAGTTCTGTCTGTGGTTCTGTCTGTTGCTGAGTTTGTAGTTCTGTCTGTGGTTCTGTCTGTAGTTCTGTCTGTTGCTGTGTTTGTAGTTCTGTCTGTTGCTGTGTTTGTAGTTCTGTCTGTAGTTCTGTCTGTTGCTGTGTTTGTAGTTCTGTGTTGTTGTGTTTGTAGTTCTGTCTGTTGCTGTTTTTGTAGTTCTGTCTGTAGTTCTATCTGTTGCTGTGTTTGTAGTTCTGTCTGTAGTTCTGTCTGTTGTTGTGTCTGTAGTTCTGTCTGTTGCTGTGTTTGTAGTTCTGTTTGTAGTTCTGTCTGTTGCTGTGTTTGTAGTTCTGTCTGTGGTTCTGTGTTGTTGTGTTTGTAGTTCTGTCTGTTGCTGTGTTTGTAGTTCTGTCTGTGGTTCTGTGTTGCTGTGTTTGTAGTTCTGTTTGTAGTTCTGTCTGTTGCTGTGTTTGTAGTTCTGTCTGTGGTTCTGTCTGTTGCTGTGTTTGTAGTTCTGTCTGTGGTTCTGTCTGTTGTTGTGTTTGTAGTTCTGTCAGTTGCTGTGTTTGTAGTTCTGTCTGTGTTTCTGTGTTGTTGTGTTTGTTGTTCTGTCTGTTGCTGTGTTTGTAGTTCTGTCTGTGGTTCTGTGTTGTTGTGTTTGTAGTTCTGTCTGTAGTTCTGTCTGTTGCTGTGTTTGTAGTTCTGTCTGTGGTTCTGTCTGTTGCTGAGTTTGTAGTTCTGTCTGTGGTTCTGTCTGTAGTTCTGTCTGTTGCTGTGTTTGTAGTTCTGTCTGTTGCTGTGTTTGTAGTTCTGTCTGTAGTTCTGTCTGTTGCTGTGTTTGTAGTTCTGTGTTGTTGTGTTTGTAGTTCTGTCTGTTGCTGTTTTTGTAGTTCTGTCTGTAGTTCTATCTGTTGCTGTGTTTGTAGTTCTGTCTGTGGTTCTGTCTGTTGCTGAGATTGTAGTTCTGTCTCTGGTTCTGTCTGTAGTTCTGTCTGTTGCTGTGTTTGTAGTTCTGTCTGTAGTTCTGTCTGTGGTTCTGTCTGTTGTTGTGTCTGTAGTTCTGTCTGTTGCTGTGTTTGTAGTTCCGTCTGTAGTTGTCTGTTGCTGTGTTTGTAGTTCTGTCTGTGGTTCTGTCTGTTGCTGGCTTTGTAGTTCTGTTTGTGGTTCTGTCGGTTGCTGTGTTTGTAGTTCTGTCGGTTGCTGTGTTTGTAGTTCTGTGTTGTTGTGTTTGTAGTTCTGTCTGTTGTTGTTTTTGTAGTTCTGTCTGTAGTTCTGTCTGTTGCTGTGTTTGTAGTTCTGTCTGTGGTTCTGTCTGTTGCTGAGATTGTAGTTCTGTCTGTAGTTCTGTCTGTGGTTCTGTCTGTTGTTGTGTCTGTAGTTCTGTCTGTTGCTGTGTTTGTAGTTCCGTCTGTAGTTGTCTGTTGCTGTGTTTGTAGTTCTGTCTGTGGTTCTGTCAATTGCTGGCTTTGTAGTTCTGTTTGTGGTTCTGTCGGTTGCTGTGTTTGTAGTTCTGTCGGTTGCTGTGTTTGTAGTTCTGTCTGTGGTTCTGTCGGTTGCGGTGTTTGTAGTTCTGTCTGTGGTTCTGTCTGTTGCTGTGTTTGTAGTTCTGTCTGTAGTTCTGACTGTTGTTGTGTTTGTAGTTCTGTCTGTGGTTCTGTTTGTTGCTGTGTTTGTAGTTCTCTCTGTGGTTCTGTCTGTTGCTGTGTTTGTAGTTCTGTCAGTTGCTGTGTTTGTAGTTCTGTCTGTGGTTCTGTGTTGTTGTGTTTGTTGTTCTGTCTGTTGCTGTGTTTGTAGTTCTGTCTGTGGTTCTGTCTGTTGTTGTGTCTGTAGTTGTCTGTTGCTGTGTTTGTAGTTCTGTCTGTAGTTCTGTCTGTTGCTGGCTTTGTAGTTCTGTCTGTGGTTCTGTCGGTTGCTGTGTTTGTAGTTCTGTCTGTTGCTGTGTTTGTAGTTCTGTCTGTAGTTCTGTTTGTAGTTCTGTCTGTGGTTCTGTCTGTTTCTGAGTTTGTAGTTCTGTCTGTGGTTCTGTCTGTTGCTGTGTTTGTAGTTCTGTCTGTGGTTCTGTCTGTTGCTGTGTTTGTAGTTCTGTCTGTTGCTGTGTTTGTAGTTCTGTCTATTGCTGTGTTTGTAGTTCTGTCTGTAGTTCTATTTGTAGTTCTTTCTGTGGTTCTGTCTGTTGCTGTGTTTGTAGTTCTGTCTGTAGTTCTGTCTGTTGCTGAGTTTTTAGTTCTGTCTGTGGTTCTGTCTGTAGTTCTGTCTGTTGCTGTGTTTGTAGTTCTGTCTATTGCTGTGTTTGTAGTTCTGTCTGTAGTTCTGTGTTTGTAGTTCAGTCTGTGGTTTTGTCTGTTGCTGTGTTTGTAGTTCTGTCTGTAGTTCTGTCTGTTGCTGAGTTTTTAGTTCTGTCTGTGGTTCTGTCTGTAGTTCTGTCTGTTGCTGTGTTTGTAGTTCTGTCTTTTGCTGTGTTTGTAGTTCTGTCTGTAGTTCTGTTTGTAGTTCTGTCTGTGGTTTTGTCTGTTGCTGTGTTTGTAGTTCTGTCTGTAGTTATGTTTGTAGTTCTGTCTGTGGTTCTGGTTCTCTTCTCTACCACCAGGTATCACTGTGATGATGTCACACTCTGCCATCCAATCACTTCACTGTGCGATGTGCTCATCAGCTCGTTAGCCTTGTTAGCACAAAAAGCACCATGAATAAATACAGACATTACCATGGCAACGGCTCCCGCCACCTGATGCTGCTGTCAATCATTCCGACATCACACTCTGCTCCGAGAGCTGCTGCGAGGACAGACTGACTGACTGACTGACTGACTGACTGATAGATAGATAGATGATAGATAGATGATGGATAGATAGACTAATAGATGGAGAAGATTGATGATCTGCAGACAAGAAAACAGAAGGAAAACAGGAAGAAGAGGCGAGCAGAGGAAACGAAAGAAGAAGCTGATGATGAGCAGCACATACGTGAAGGAGTACCTGTCTCACCATCATCTCCCTCAGCTGCTGGAGGTGAGACAGTTTTGTCTGTTGTTTCTTGTTTCACAGCTGATTTAAGTTTACGAAATCGTTGCAGATTACAGAGCTCTCGTCTGAAATCAACCAACTCTGATAACTCAACAGGAAATTACAGCAGCTTATTGCTGCCAACACGACAAAAACAATATTTGTTCCGTTTCTTGTTTTCAATGATTTTATTACATTCTAACAAGATATTTTTCATGTTATTGTGACAGATTTTCTCATTATTACTGTTACTAGATACTGAACCTTTTTTGTTTTAACACAAAACCAACAAATCTCACTGAAACAAACTTTGCCCGCTGTAACATAATAAGTTGGTATGTTGTTATATCAAGAAGAGAGATTGTAGCCTACATCATCTAGAAAAAATGGAGTTCGGTCTAGACCTGCTCTGTAGGGTTAGGGGTTAGGAGCAATGAGATAACTTCTGTTATGAACTGGCGCCAAGTTCCTTCCTCTGGAAGTGCGAGTCTCACTTCCAGAGGAGATCATCGTCTCTGACGTCCGTCCAGAATAACCCTCCATAAACCAGCTGAGACGCCAGAGAAGAAAGCGGCTGCAGAACCTGCCTGAGAATCCTGCTGTTTCTAAGTTTCCTTCAGTCTCGCAGTGATCCAGAGACAGCTGTCTGTCCGTCCACGGGTCCACTGCAGACAGGAGCTGCTGACTGCTGGTTCGGCTGCTCTGATGGGACAGTCTGACTACATGTGAACTAATACAGGGTAAATAAAACTGGTCTGTAGAGACCAGCAGCACCGACCTGCAGCTGACATCACAGCAGACCATCTGATGAGCTGTTACGGGGTCTCGCTCTCCTGATGGCTTTGATGTTTTCTTTCGTCATGTTGGTTCCCAATAGGCCGATATGTTGCTGTTAGCATGTTAGCATCTATCAGATTAGCAACAACATTTTTCACTTTCTCCATTTTCACACAAAAGTCAGATTTCACTATGAGCTGATAAAATGCAGCAGAAGGAAAAGCTCAGAGATCCACTTTAAATTATGTGAACGGGATTTAAACTGCAGCAGGAGCAGCCAGTTCTCAGAGACAGGAGCTGTGATTATTACAGGGGGGTCAACTCAACTCGCTGACCAGAGCAGGTGATGTTAAAATCAGACCCCGTCCCCTAAAGACAGAAACACAGTCTGAATGAGGATTAACAGCAGTTGAACTGTATGACGTTGGTTTTAGCATATAGACATGAGGGGCAGTTGGTTGTCACGGTAACAGCACTTAACATGATAGAAGTGGACAGGGCAAGAGAGAGAGACAGACAGATAGAGACACAGAGAGAGAGAGAGAGGGAGAGAGACAGACAGATAGAGACAGAGAGAAAGACAGAGAGAGAGACACAGACAGACAGACAGACAAGCAAAAATAGAGAGATAGAAAGAGATCAGAACAAACTAGAGCAAGAAATAACATCATAAGATTTTCAGATGAGATTTAAAACACTCAATAGAGTTTGCTGATCTGACCACCAGAGAGAGACTGATCTATAATCCAGGAGCAATAAAACAGATTAGAAACAATTCCAGTCGTGGAAAAGAAAATAGAAATACAGCCGCAAGCGGCAATTCTAGGGTTCAAGCCAACACAGACCGTTAGAAGTTTAAAGCTTTTGATCTGGACCTGGTCAAATGTGGCCCAGATTCATGATTCGTGTTATGCCACCCACATTTGCCCTTGTAGCGCCCCCTAGCGGTCGATTTAAAGGAAAGTTTCAGGGTATGTTTCAGGTACGTATGTGGACATATCCTGTAAGTTTTGTGATGATTGGCCCAGCGGTTGTTGACTTTGGTCTATTTATGTGCTGAGCCACGCCCCTTTTGAAGTTCATTGGTCAATATCTTGAAAACTAAATAAGATATCAACAAGCTTTATACAACTTTTGATAAGCTTCGTCCAATGATGATCCACCGAAAATTTGGTAGCAACTGGATCTACGGTTTAGGAGATGTTTTTCAAAAATTCAAATTCAAAACAGAAAATCTAGTTTCTAGTTCAGTGGTCCAAGAGGCTTTTTTGTAGAGCACATTGCGGATTTGTGAGATAAATTTCAAGTCGTTCAGACGGTGTGAGGGGCGTGGCCTGTTCAAAATTGTGTTTTGGGCCTTAATTACGGCGCCACCATGTGGCCGGTTGGGCTCATATTTCTGTGGAAGCACATGCACATCATTTCCAGTTACTGGGCCAAGTTTCGTGTTTCTAGCTCGTTCCAGCTCATGGCAATTTGAGCCGTGGCATAAGACAAATAATAATAATAAACCGCCACTAACACAATAGGGTTTCTGTCCCTTCGGGGGTTGAACCCCTAATTAAAAAGACAATTAAGACGGTGTAGTCCCTCATTCGTCCAGGAGTGTTCTATCGTAGAAAAGGTTTCAGTCGTAGTCATCTGGACACTGTTTTCAGAATCAAAGGATCAGGGAAAACAACTTAAGAATAGACAATTTGAAGAACAGAATAGAATTTTTGCAGAAGTTAACAAGCATTGTCCCAGAAGAAATCCTCAAGAGAGTGATGGACTTTACACAGGTAGCACAGGGTGCACAACATAGGAAGAGCAAGGAGCGGCAAATTAAGAAATTTAACATCCTTTTGAATAAGAGGAATCTAGGAAAGGACCAGCACAACAGGAGATCAGGGACTGAACAAAGGGAGACATGTATCAACAGAAACAATTGGATCAAAAACTTATCAGACCGCATCCTGACACAGGCAGAAAAAGATGTGCTCTCCAAAGGGCTCAACTTTTCAGTTACATCCAACCACATCCCTACAGTGGACTACATCACAGCCACAGAAACAGCCATTAGGAAGAACAACATGACTGAAGCAGAGGCTGCAGACCTGAGGCTACGTGTTACTGCAACATTAAAGAGTGCCAAACCGCCTCCTTCCAACATTACATCCGAAGAGAGGAGGGCACTCTCAGCACTGCAGAAGGATCACAGCATAAACATTCAACCAGCAGACAAGGGTCGCTGCACTGTGATTCTGAACACAGCCGATTATGAAACCAAGGTCAACTACCTTCTTGAAGACACAACCACATATCAAAAACTTAAAAGAGATCCAACCAATGGCTACAAGAAGAAGGTTATAGACTGTCTACAGAAGCTTGAGAAGGAGGAGGTGATAGACAGGCCTCTGTACTACAGACTATACCCTGGGAAAGCCATTCCCTGCATCTATGGCCTTCCCAAAATTCACAAAGAGAATGTTCCACTCAGACCCATCGTTTGCAGCACAGATTCCATCACATACAACGTAGCCAAACATTTGACTACAATCTTGGCTCCGTTGGTGGGGAACACAGTACATCATGTGGAAAACACACAGAAATTTGTGGACAAAGTGAAACATCCAGTTGGACCCAGATGACGTTATGGTTTCTTATGATGTTGTGTCCTTGTTCACTTGCATCCCAACCTCAGAAGCAGTGACAGCGGTGATGAGAAGACTGCAGGAGGACTCCACCTTGCAGCAAAGGACCAAGCTTACACCTGAACACATATGTAAACTATTAGACATCTGTCTCAACACAACCTACTTCCAGTTCCGGGGACACTTCTACAGACAGATTCACGGCTGTGCTATGGGCTCTCCGGTCTCTCCCATTGTGGCCAACCTGTACATGGAACAGTTTGAGAAGAAGGCATTATCCTCGTTCCCGGGCACACCACCAAGTCATTGGTACCGTTACGTGGATGACACCTTTGTGAAAATCAAGAAATAAGACTTGGAAGCATTCTCAGAGCATATCAATACTGTGGACCCCAACATCAAGTTCACGCGAGAGGACGCCAAAGAGAACCGACTGGCCTTTCTTGATTGTTCTACTCTCAGAGGAGAGGACGGAAAGCTCCAGATAGAAGCACATACGGATCAATACTTGCTCTTTGACTCACACCATCCACTACAGCACAAGCTGGGTGTAATCCGGACATTACAACACAGAGCCCAGGAAGTGCCCACCGGCTCAGAGGGTAAGAAGAAAGAGGAAAGGCATGTCCAGAATGCACTCTCAGCCTGTGGTTATCCTACTTGGGCTATCAACAAAGTTAAAAGAGCCAAAAAACAGGACAAAAGTGTAACTGAACCAAGAAGGAACGGTGTCTCCATTCCTTATGTATCTGGACTGTCTGAAAAACTACAAAGGATCAAAGGACAGCACGATGTTCCTGTCTTCTTTAAACCAGGCCACACTTTAAGACAGAAACTCGTTCACCCTAAGGACAAGATGCCCACACAGAAACAGAGCAATGTTGTCTACTCCATTCAGTGCAGTGAGGAAAACTGCAAAGAACAGTACATAGGCGAAACCAAACAGCCACTTCACAAAAGACTTTATCAGCACAGACGACACGCTAACTCAGGATTACAGAGCGCCGTGCATTTGCATTTAAAAGCTACAAACCGCACATTTGAAGACAGCGAGGTGAAGATTCTTAGTAGAGAGAAGAGTTGGTTTGAACGGGGAGTCAAGGAAGCCATTTTTGTGAAGAAAGAGAACCCCTCTTTGAACAGAAATGGTGGTCTGAGATTTAATCTGCCCAAAGTCTATCAGAGTGTATTATCACCTTGGTCACGCCTATCACATGCTAATCAGGCACTTAACAGTGATGAAGTAGATGCAGCCAGAGAACAATAGGCCTGATTACTGATTACTGGGCCATCTTGAAACTATTAGGTCAGTTTCAGGTGAAACTAGCTAATCAACAGATACTCAGGCAGATTCCCTCCTGAGGGCGGGGCTTATGTAACTCAGAGTAGCTTAAATTTCCAGTTCCCGTTCAATTTTTTCACAATTGAGAATGACTTCCGGATGGGAGCCGAAACGTCTTGATTCTGAAAACAGTGTCCAGATGACTACGACTGAAACCTTTTCTACGATAAAAAGACAATTCCAATAAAATTAATAACTTACATAAAATCTCTTGTTGGAGAGAGATCAGGGAGGCCGCAGCAGGAGATGATGACTAATTACAATCTGTGTCCAAGAGTTTGTTCACAGGTCTTCTGTATCATCATCCTGAGGACCCCATCAGCTTCCTGCAGAGCTGCCTGATCACAACCAGACAGCTGGGGGGTCCTGAGGCTGTCACCTGGGACACCTTCATCCACCTGGAGAGACACCAGCTGAGCCCTGGACACCCCAAAACAACACCTGTACCCCCCACAACACCATCACTGCTCCCTAAAGAAACACCTATACCCTCTACAATACCTCCTATAGCACCACCAATACCCCCCAGAACACCATCAATAACCCCTATAACACCAACAGTACCTCCAATAAAACCCCAGATACTCCAAACAACACCCCCTATACCCTCCAAAACGACACCTATACCACCTATAAAACCCCAAACAACACAGCCAATACCCCAAATAATACCCAAAATACCCCAAGCATCAACCCTTATACCCCAAACAACAGCCTCTATACCCACTCTGACATCACCTCCTACACATTGGACAATACCCCCAACATCCACAGTAGCCCCACTAACGCATTCTGGGCCCCACATTCCCTCCATTAAGTTAAAAACATCAATCTTACCCCCACTGACACCCCAGGTTTCCTACATCAACAATAAAACACCATCTGGACCCCCCCAAACAACTGCTGAACTCAAACTCCTTCCCTCAGTTCTACCTAGACCTGCAGTGATCCCACCTGTCCACACTGAGAGGAAGGAACAACAAGACACAAAGACATTCAGGACAGAGGGTAAGATACTTCACCGAAAAAAAGTTTGATTCTCTAGAATTTGAGTTCTCCAGGAGTTTGGTTCTCCAGTAGTTCAGTTCTCTGCAAGTTCAGATCTCTGAGATTTCCGTTTTTTCAGAGTTCAGTTCTTCAGGAGTTCAGCTGGTTCAGGAGTTTAGTCTGAACACACTTTTAAAGAGTTTGCAGTGGCAGAAAAATACTTCCTGAATCAGAGTTTTTATGACTCTTCACACTGTCCCTCCTCTCAGCTCATCCTCCTGGTCTTCCTCCATCTCCTGCCCGGTCTCAACTCTCCATAGACTCGGACTCTGACATGACAGAAAGTTCTGGACTCCTGCAGGAAGTCAGCATCCTCCCTCCTCAGAGGTCAAGGCCCCTCATCATCTTCATCATTGGTAAGATAATCTGCGAGAAAACACCTCATGTTCAGCACCACCTTCCCATATTGTCATTGAAATATCTTTTTTCTTAATATTTCTGAGCTGACAGTAGAGAGATGACAAGAAAAGAGGGAGAGAAAGATGGGGAATGACGTATAAAGATCCCCGACCTTGTTCAAACTGAGGACGTTGTGGTTTTTGTGAGCAAGTTACTGATGTTCATGTCAGAACATACTTTTATTCCCATCAGGTGGTCCAGGAAGTGGGAAGGGAAGTCAGGCAGCTAGGCTAGCTCGTTGCTTCAGCCTCAGAGTCGTCTCATTGGATGAGCTGCTCAGGAGGCAACTGCTAAGCCACGCCTCCCCCAGCAAGAAGTGGAAGGTTATTTCACAAATGATGGGTCATGGAGAGCTGGGACCACAGGTCAGAGTCAACAAAACCACCAATCATCGCCTTAACCCAGACCCTGAAACATCGCAGTGATTTAGCATGGACAGTGTAAACAAACTCTCTGTGTTTGTAGGAGGAGACGATCTCCGAGCTGAGGCGACAGCTGATTGGTCAGCAGGAGGTCAGAGGGTTCATCGTGGACGGATTCCCTCTAGATGTCCACCAGGCTCTCAGCTTCCAGGAACAGGTACTGACCAATCAGAGAGCTCATTGCAGTCTGTACAGCAGGACTGAAGTTAGCTGTCTGTGTAGCCCTCTCGGTTGTATTGTGTAGTAGACAAAGTCCACATTCAGTATAACGCCCTTCCAAATGTGGAGGAGCCTGACAATTACCTTTGGGTTGCTTGAAAATTTCAGTGTGCGGACAACTTCTCCTTTTCCTTTGTACCAGGTGTCTCACAACCAGCTTCAGTGGTAGCAAGAAATAACTCAGCAAACTTCTGGTTTACAGGCTACACCTCAGAGATTTATAATGAAGCAAAGTCAGCGATATCATGGTGCGCTCAACAGATTGCTCTACAACGATTTACACACAAATAATATATTTACTGGGATAACTGGCGCCCTTTAAACATATTAAGGATATAAAATACAGTTTAAACGTATTGCAGCATTTTATTGAGCTAATTTCAGATCAACCTACCACAGAACAGGGAACAGCAGACAGGTATGGGGTTCTCCTCTCAAGTCTGCAGGGGCCCAGCAGAGTGCTCATGATGCACCCAACAGACCAGTCCCAGTGGGAAACTAATATAAAACATTATAAACAATGAGTTAGTAAACAACATAATGGTAAAACACAGCAGTGACGAATACAGAAATATAATAACAGTGGTGACAGTAAGTGGAAACTTTGTTCTCCCCGCCCACTCTATTTAATTCTGATTTATTTGATAGAGACAGATACGGTATACATAGACAAACTGAAAACAGCTAGCCGATGCAAGTATCATAGTTTTTATAGCAAATGCTAATTTGCAACACCTATCCCTAGAAGGGCTTTTATGAAAATAAGAGATTAAGACAGTGAGGTAAAAAAAAGGTAAACCGAGTAGATAGAATTAAGCACCTATTTAAAACATTACATTTCTCTGTGTTCAGACTGGCTCTCCTGACCTGGTGATGCTGCTTCTCTGCTCCAATGAGACGCTGTGCTGTCGCCTGCAGCGACGAGCCACTAGGCTCGGTCTTCTAGGAGACAATAGCCACGTCCTGCGGAGACGCCTGGAGACGTTTCAGAGAGACATCGTCTCCATCAGCAGATACTACAGACAGCTACACCTGCTGACACAGGTACACCTGCCAACACAGGTACAACAGGTGTGTAGAGAGCAAAGCTTTAATGTCCCAGAGGGACAATTTGGCTTGCAGACAGCAGTCAATCAAAAATACAACAATTAATAAAAATGGCAATACAATATATGTACGTACAATATGTACATACCCACACAAATAAACACAAGTACACAGGTTAGTGCCTACCTCACTGTTGTCTATGTCACTTGACACCAAAACCATCAGAGAGAGCAGCAGAAAAATAATGAATAAGTAAATAAGACAAAGAAAAGGGGGCACTGTTTCATATCCACAGCTGGCCAAATCACATTTTGTTTAAAAAGCCAATAGCTGAAGGAATAAAGGACCTCGTGTATCTATTTGTGTCACGTCTACAGAGGTAAAACCTCCGCCTTGATGGAAGCAAATTAAATTCACTATATAAGGGGTGCTGGGAGTCCAGTAAGATGACCTGAGCTTCCTGTATGGCTCTGACTTGCTATAAGTGGCAAAGATCATTTAAATTTACACCAGTAACTTTGCACACATTCACAATTTTTCTCAACAAGTTTTTGTTTTTCACACCGAGAAACCAACAGATCATAGCAAATGTTAAAATGGACTCAATTAAAGAAGTATAGAACACTTTCAACAGAGGCTTGTCAATATTAAAACTTCTGGGCTACCTTAAGAAAAGCAAGCTTTTTTCTTAAAATCAGTATTGGCATAAAAGGTTTGTCATCCAGGATGGTTCCCAAGTATTTGTACCGCTGGACTGCAGTCCGAGGCTCTCGCCTCAGGATCACTGTCTACATTACAATTAATGCTATAGAGAGTTCGGTCTAGACCTGCTCTGTAGGAAAAGTGCAATGAGATAACTTCTGTTATTTGGTGCTATATAAATAAAGCTGAATTGAATTGAACTTGCTTGCAAAATAAAAAGAATACTGAATGAATCTAGAAATGAATTTTGAAGAACTTCAACAATCTATAACGACCCTCTTACATAAATGTAGGACTTATCTCTACAGCCTCAGTCACATCAGCATTTGAAGGTTCCTCTGTCAGAGTATAAACTGCTCCACAACAGAGACCTGGTTTCCACACAGTTAGGAGACCTCATACTGACACAGCTGTTGATAAACCCTGGACACGTAGCTGATAGTTAGCGGTTAGCTCACCAGCTACAGCAGTAACGAACCCTGTGAGTCGCCACGACGTCTACACGTCTACAACTTCTGCGAGGACGTGGACACTTTCTGGTGTGGGAGTCAACGTAATGTCCTCATAAGTGACAAAAACACGTTTGTGTGTGTGTAGGTGGATGCAGACAGAGATGAGGAGGTGGTGTTTGCTGATCTGAGTTCAGTCATCAGAGAGAAACTGCTTCTAAAGAATTCGTCAGGTATTGACTGATTAGTTACTGATAACTACAGTAATGTGAGTGTAATGTGTCATTATACTAGTTTATCTTTATATATCTCTATAGAAGCTACACTATATTCCATCTGGTTAGATGCTAAACTTTATTTTGTTGTACTGGTACTTCCTCTAATCACAGTTAGCTGTCTGTTATAATCAATAATCACTGATTTCTATTGATTGAGACAATAGAAACACGGATTGATTCATCTGTTTCTGTGTGTCTACAGATCCTGCTGATGTCCCAGAATGCAGCAGTGCAGTCCCCGCTGTCCCCTTTAACATCAGATGTGACAATCAATGACACAAACGTTATTATGACCAATCAGTGATCAGTATGAACCCTGTGCAGTCTATTAGCAGGATAATAATCCTGCCTGTTGTTGTTTAGCTGTCACCTGGGAAACGTCTTGTGTGTCAGAACGTGTCTTTGTGTTTTCAGTCTAAATTCACATATTTCCAACAACTGAGCGAGCCTTGTGATAGTCAGCCCCTGTTCCCTCCCGACCCCTGTGTGCATGTCTCCTGGTCTGGGTCCCTGGTCTCCCGCCTGCTGCGGGTCACCGGCACACCTGATGCCAATTATCCACCAGTCTCCACAGCGTAAACACCAGGCTCTACCTCTCTACCAGCGCCAGATGGTCTCTGTACACTTGTACGAGATCCACGAAAAGGCTCCCGCCTCGACCGAGTTAAGTAATTGTTGTAGTAGTTTCTAGTTTGCTTCTGCCTCAGAGCTACACTACGCCGGCGATCCCAGCCATGGTCTCCTCCCGGATCACTACGAAAACTGTTTTCCTGTTCCTTCTGCCACGCCACTCCGGCCAGCTGCCTCTCGGGCCCGGCCTGCTCCACTCCACGGATCAGCTGCCCGGTTCAACCACATCGCTCTACACAAGCCAGGCCAGAACACGCTTCCCCAGTCTCCGTTCCTGGATCTTCACAGCTTCTTCCAGAACCGAGCCTACCACGTCCTCTGGGGCTACAGAAGATTACGCCAGATCGACCGCTCTGAAGACGTGCTATCCCCAGTCATTGCTTACAGTTAAAATAAGACTGACTTTCTCACCTATACCATTTGGCTCTCTGATCGTGCATTACGACAAACATGGCTCCTCTCGACTAGGAAAAACTAAAGAGGACAGTCAAAATGTGAGAATGAGGCTGTAATTTTAGAAAACAAGTTGTAATATGAATTTAAAAAGTCATGATGTCATTAGCGTAAAGTAGAAAAAGGTTGTACGTGATCATGTTATATGTAATAACCGAACTGGGTAGACTGGATTAGATGATTTAATTTATGATTATCCTAAACTATCTTCTTATTGAAACCTGTACCTTCAGATCATCACGTTTCAGGTAAAAGTTATTAAAAGAGTGTTAAAGTGGCAATCCAGCATGATGAGATATTGTAATTGGTTGGTGATCCTGATACTGGTGTATAGTTATTAACTTTCAGTTTGTTTGTTAGCAGGATGTCTATCAGGTGACTGAGTGACGAGTTTAGATTGTGAACGCCTGTGAAAACTTGATTTCAAGCCTGAAGTCTTTCTCTATAACATTAAATTCATCCTTGATTAAATATAAGCAATCCAAATCAAAGCTGGGACAAAATGTCTTTAGGTGTTAAGAGTTTGGTCACAGCATTTCTGTCTATGAGCCTCTTCAGTTTTTTAAAATGCACCTATAATAACCTTAAAGTCGGCTCACCCAAATCCATGAAGACAGTCTGAGTCTGAAACTCTGCAGGTCGCTATCATCATTGTTATTTAAAGCCTGAAGGACACGCAGAGCATCATGGGTAATCACTGTCCTTATCACAGCAGGGAATGTGTCTGACGACACCTCGGGAGATAAAGAGACTCAAATAGACTGAGAAGAGACAGACAGAGAGAGAGAGAGACAGGGAGAGACAGACAGAGAGAGAGACAGAGAGAGAGAGACAGAGAGACAGACAGAGAGACAGAGAGAGAGACAGACACAGACAGAGAGACAGAGAGAGAGACAGAGAGACAGACAGAGAGACAGAGAGAGAGACAGACACAGACAGAGAGAGAGAGACAGAGAGAGAGACAGAGAGAGAGACAGAGAGAGAGACAGAGAGACAGAGAGAGAGACAGACACAGACAGAGAGAGAGAGACAGACACAGACAGAGAGAGAGACAGAGAGAGAGAGAGAGAGACAGACACAGACAGAGAGGGTTAGATCAGAAAGTTATCTGGACCTGAAGAGACGACGGACCGGCAGAATCTGTCTCTGCTGTCAGAGACAGGAAGCAGAGACAGATCCTGACTCAGGCTCAGTGTCCACAGACTGGACATCCAGACAGGAAGACACAGACAGACATGTGGTCGCTGTTGGACAGGTGAGGTGAGACAGGTGAGACAGGTGAGACAGGTGAGGTGAGACAGGATCTTCCTCCTACAGAGTTCAACATTCAGTGAAATAAGAACGTTTCCTTTAACAAATTCAACTCTGATCTCAGATTTCAAAGAGCTCGACGTTAACACACACACACACACACACACACACACACACATTCATCATTATAAAAAAAGTTGCAGTGTTCATGTTGTTTTCACTTACTTGTATTTGTATTTTTAGCTGCTAGTCGATATTTTCTTCGTATTATATCTGTATATATTCTAACAGCACGTCTGTTCTGTTTTTATTTCCCGCGATGCCAACAAAGCTCTTTGAACTGAACTGAGAGACAGAGACAGGCGGAACAGCACTAACACGGTGACTTGTTGTGAATGTTTGTCAGTGACTGTTGCACGGTGTGAGTGATAGATTGTTGTCATGGTAACGGCCACTGCCCTCGTCTCCCGGTCCAAACAGATCTAAAGGGGACCTCAGGGTCTCCAGGAGACTCACACCACCCGGCTGCTGATATTCACACATTACAGGATGGAAACACGGAAGTTAAAGTTGGAGCTCGGCTCCAGGTTCAGGTGCAGACTGGTTCCGTTTCTTATCTTGAGTCTCTTATCTTCCCTGTGAGTGTTTCTATTCCAGTTTTCTTCCATCTTTGGTCAGCTCTCTCTCTCTCTCTCTCCCCTCTCTGTCCTTCTCTTCGGCCTCGCTCGCCCCACCTCTGGCTGGTATAAAACTCCCACCTCCGTCTCCATTCGTACTCTCGGCAGCATGGCTCCAAAGAAAGTGGAACCGAAGAAGACAGAGGTGAAGAAGGTGGAGGCGAAGAAGGAGGAGCCTCCTCCGCCTCCCAAACCCGCAGAGCCGGAGTCCAAACCTCCCGAGGTGGACCTGAAGAGCATCGTGGTGGAGTTCACCCCCGACCAGATCGAGGAGTTCAGAGACGCCTTCACGCTGTTTGACGAGACGCCCACAGGCGAGATGAAGATCACCTTCGCTCAGTGCGGAGACGTCATGCGAGCACTTGGCCACAACCCCACCAACGAGGAGGTGCTGAAGCTGCTGGGGAGGCCAAAGGCGGAGGAGCTGCATGTCAAGCTACTGGACTTCGACAGCTTCCTGCCCATGCTGCAGCACGTGGCACGCTCCAAAGAGCAGGGCACCTTCGAGGACTTCGTGGAGGGTCTGAGGGTGTTTGACAAGGAGGGCAACGGCACAGTGATGGGAGCAGAGCTCCGCCACGTCCTCTCCACGCTGGGAGAGAAGATGACGGAGGACGAGGTGGACCGGCTGATGATGGGACAGGAGGACGCCAATGGACACATCAACTACACCGAGTTTGTCAAACACATCCTGGCTGGGTAAAAAACACAGATGCGTTCTTCTTCTTCTTCTGATGGACTGAGGTTCTGTCTGTCTCCGATGTCTCTCCTGTATTAAATGTGTTTCCACTCTTTGTGTCTCTAATAAAACAGCTTCAGTGCTTCTCAGTGTTTTTGTTCTTTATGAAGTGACAGTTATTAACTTTGCCTGTTGGAAAGTCAAAGAGCTCCGTGTGAACTGATCACGTTTCTTTATGGTTCTGCTTCATTAACATCAAAGGAAAACCAAATCAGGGATGTTGCAGTGAAAAGCTGCCAATTTAATTGTCTGATAAATGATTAACTCTGCATCACAGAATTCTTTTAATGGTTTCCTCTAATATTCAGTAGAGTGCGCTGCAGTATTTAGTCTCATATCTACTCGTGTGGAGCTTTGGACTGTCAGAGACTCTTCATCTTCAGTGCCGACTAAATACTGAAACAGCAACATCTCACAGTTATAGTTAATCATCACCGATGAAGAGGCTGCTGCTCAGACGCAGACGGACAGATGAATTAATAAAATGCATGAATGAAATAAAGTGTTGGCTCAGAGGACTCCAGCAGAGGGCGCACTGAACAACAGGTCCCATCTGATAACATCTAATACTGCCCCCACATGGAGAGACACTGCTTAAACAGTTCATTGTGCTGAAAAGAAGTCTAATAAACTTGAATAACACACGTAAATAATATAATTTGGTCTATTTGAACAGAACATTCATAGTTTCAATCAACATAAAGGAGGCAGGTGTCTGTCTGTGTGTGGAGAACCAATCAGTTACATCTTCAGACTCATAGTGAAACATGTTCACGTTTACAAGCCATTTGTTGCCAAATGAGTAAGAACATAAACTGCTGCAACTCAGTACAAACTTACTGATGGAAATGATGACATCTGCACTCAATAGAAACAATCCTAACTGTTTTATAAATCAACATAATTCTTAATGAATCAAAAGAAATAAACAAACAAAACATATTAATATTAAAAATAACTGGCCCATGGTTGAAAATCATTGCTGACCGCTGACACAAACAGAGACTGATCAGATCAGATACCTGTTTCTATGTTTTCTTACTGTACAGGAGGTCAACACTGAAGAAGCTACTGTAACTTCAGATAACATGAGTAAACATTGTTGCTGCTTGGTATTTGAAGCTTTGGTCCTTCTTATTGGTGCTGGGAGGTCCGAGTTTCATGTTGCCTGGTTATAACCAGGTCTGGACCTCTAAATGTATTGAATATTTTGAGTATTTGTGTTGCTTACCTTTCAGGCCACAGAGTGCAGGACACACTAACATGGTATGTGGGTATCGAATGGAAGTAAAGCAGTTTGCTTCATTATCCTGTAAATATGAAGCTGTAGGCGACATAAAGCTGAGAACACATGAAATCAAGTGCATTATTTCTTACAGTAAATAAACCAAAATCTACCAACTTGTGAGAGAGTCAGGTAAAGTCGAGTCGGGTCGAGTCCCGTGCATTCAGCTACGGTAATCCCCAAGGGACAAACATGTACCAGTCAGTCACCACCTGCACTGCTTGAAGCTAAACTCTGTCACAGAGCGCTGCGTGAGTTTGTAACACTGTTTAAGGCTGTCATGTTTCTATGACATCTATCTATAGATGTTTGAAGTAACTGTCTGTTACTGTAATGTAGATTCAGTAATGTATCTTTCTCACGCGTAAACTCACACCACCTGCTGGTTTTCAGTTTTCCTGCTGGAGGACAGTGACACCAAGGCTGCTGCAAGTGACACTAAAGAAGAAGAAGCAGCAACAGGAAGTCCAACAACATCATCATTTATTTTAAAACTGTTTCCATCAGACTTCATCACATTGTCTCTTTATCCAAAAGGTGAACAGACAAACCTCAGTTACACTTTTTTAATAATCGTCTGTTACAGTAACAACAGTTTAAGTCTACTCCTCTAATAATACATATAAACTTCACTAACTTCAGTTAGAATTTGCACTAAAAACTTAGAAAACTCAGAAAAACAATAAACAAACTGTCGTTATTTCTTTTCCAGAAATCAGAGTCATGATGTTCAGACATCAGATCTTTGGGTCGTCTGCTGGTTCTACTCAGGGTTTTTAGTGTAGTAGTAATTTGAAATGTGAATAAAAACAAGCAGGTTTACTGCGTCTTATTTTTCAAACCTGGATGTTCTGTGTGATGACATCACATACAGTAACGATCATACAGAAAAATAAGCCATGCTACCAGCTCTGTGAGGCTTGAGCTAACATCAACATGCTAACATGTTTATCATGTTTGCCATCTTAGTTTAGCGTGTTAGCATGCTAACATGAGCTAACTAGCAGTAAACACAGCACAGCTGAGGCTGGAATGTCATTAGTTCTGCAGGTATTTTCTCATAAACATAAATAAGTATTGGACACATTAAAATGTTGATCTGATGATGGCGCTAGACAAAAAGTCAGAGGGTCACCAAAGTTATTACAATTCATCTTGAGGGGAACATGAATGTCTGAACCACATTTCACAATCTATCCAATAGTTGTTAAAGGTCCACTGTGGAGGATTTAGTGCCATCTAGCGGTGAAATTGCAGTTTGCAACCATGTGAATACCGCTCGCCTCACCCTCCTGTTTCAAGCATGTAGGACAAAATTCGGTGGCTGTGAAACTCGCGAAAAACACAAAAGGCCCTCTCTAAAGCCAGTGTTTGGTTTGTCCGTTCTGGGCTACTGTAGAAACATGGCGGTGCAACATGGTGGCCTCCGTGGAAGGGGACCCGCTCCCTCTGTAGATATAAAGGGCTTATTCTAAAGTAATGAAAACACAACGATTCTTATTTTCAGGCAATTATACACTAATGAAAACATACTTATAAATATTATATTCCATTTCTGCCAACAGCTCCTCCTAAATGTTCCACACTGGACCTTTAAAATATCAACCACAAACATCAACCTCATGGTGGCGCCAGAGGAAAAGTCAGAAGATCCCCATAGTCTGTAGGATTCATCATCTGGGACCCATGAATGTTTGTACCAAATTTTGTGCCAATCCACCATGTAGATGTCGAACTATTTTAGTCATGCTGCTAAAAAATTAACTCTTAAACTCAACAGTGACAACTTAAAACACTTTTTC
Source organism: Siniperca chuatsi (assembly GCF_020085105.1). Taxonomy (NCBI): domain Eukaryota; kingdom Metazoa; phylum Chordata; class Actinopteri; order Centrarchiformes; family Sinipercidae; genus Siniperca; species Siniperca chuatsi. Next base: position 202,196 of record NC_058046.1, read on the forward strand.
GGTTCCATGATCCGTAACAGAACATGTTCTGTGTGATAATTTAATATTCTGATCTATGTTTACTCCACATGAAGCTTCTCATGGTGAAATAAGTTAAAATGTGACTAAAATCTGAACAGATTTTGTAAAACCCAAACAATCATTTGACTCAGTGGGATAAAGAGTTTTTATAAACTGATTATTGAAAGAATACTAAAGTGTTTCAATGTGTCTATAAAAAAATAAAGTAGCTGTTGTTGTAAGAGACAAATTTAAAATCGAACAGTACAAATCTGAGCAGCAGAGGTGGAGATAACCTGACTTTTAGTCCAAAAACACTGGATCCTTCATTTCCCATAATGCAACTGGATTGTTTCTTTTCATTGGTCGGCTCTTCTCTGACTTGATGACTGGACCTGGTGGCCAGCCGTTTGACTGAACCATCAGTCTGTCCTCTGATTGAAACCGCCTCTGTGGCCTCCTCACTCATGATTGGCTGACAGGCAGAGACCCAGCGCCGCTGTAATTGGCTGACTCTGTGGCTGTATGCGTGCACTGATTGGCCAGCTGGGCGTAGAGACGGGACCTAAGGAATCGTGGGTAACTGTCTGTCACCATCAAGCCGAAAATCTGATCCTGGGCCAGCTGGAAGGAGGCGGGGTTAACGCCAAGACGCAGGCTCTGATTGGTGGATTCTCTGACAGAAGAGTCCACGTTGACCTGGAAATAGAGCACAGCAGCGTCACATGACAAATCATTGTACTGTAACCACTGTAACAAAGAGTTTCCCTACGGGGATCAATAAAGTATTTCTGATTCTGATTCTGATTAGACAATTCAGAGGGCAGGCAGACAGACAGGTACCTGTCTCGCTGCATTGGTAGAAATGAACTCATCGTAGATTTTCACAGCTCTGGTGGCCATTTTGCTGAGGGGACGTGTCCTCTTGAATCTCTCCACAGCCAACCAGAAGTCCAGGTTCTCCTCACTGAACTCGGACTTTAGGAAGTGACGGAACACCACCAGACCATCTGACCAATGGGAAGAGAGTAAGGAGACTGTTCAGCCAATAGAGAGAGACTGTTATCATGCAGGCTCGTCCCCTCACAGATTATTGGTTGAACACAGAGACAAACAGGAAGTGGTGATTCTTACACTGATTGGTCAGCAGACCTTCCAGACTCTCAGCCCACCTCAGCACCTCCCTTGTAGACGGTCTGAAAAACAAAGCAAATGCACCTCAGACACACTGGAACCAGCAGGAACCAAACAGAACCAGTAACAACAAATTGGACCCATCTGAAACCATTTGAACCCTGTTGCAACCAGCTGGAAACTGTTGGAACCAGCTGAACCAGTAGGAACCAGTTGCAACTAGCTGGAACCAGTAGGACCCTGTTGGAACCATTAGGAATTTGTTGGATTAATCTAAAAGCAACAGGACTTTGACGTGACCAGTAGGAATTTGTTGGATTAATCTAAAAGCAACAGGACTTTGACGTGACCAGTAGGAATTTGTTGGACCCATCTGAGACCAGTAGGAACCCGCTGGAACCAGCTGGGAACCGTTGGAACCAGTAGGAACCAAACGTAACCACTAAGAACTAGAAGGAACCAAATGTGACCAGTAGGACCCAGTTGGAACTAGTAGGAACCAGTTGGAACCAGCTGGAACCAGCTGTGAACCGTTGGAACCAGTAGGAACCAAACGTAACCACTATGAACTAGTAGGAACCACTTGGAACCAGTAGTAACCAGTTGGAACCAGTAGTAACCAGTAGAAACCAGTAGGAACATGTTAGAACTAGCTGGAACCAGAAGACACCAGTTGGAACCAGCTGAAAGGCGTTCACCCAGTTACCCAGTATAAACCAAGTGCAACCAGTCCTCTCTTCTTCAAATGTCTGTTTGATGGTTCAGACTTGGTTTTAGGGTTCAGGTTAGAATCAGATTTAGGGTCAGATTGTTAGGATTAGGGCTCCTACCTGTTGTTTCTCAGAGCTTTCTCCAAACTGTTACCATGGACATAGGTACTGTTCTTCCGTCGCCGTAGAAACGCCAGGCGGCTCCGAACATCACCAGCTCTGAGGAGATGATGATGACAAGTCAGAGCGACAAGAAGTACAGACAAACAAAAACACAACTTCTGATTCGTAGTCATAGATTGGCTGTTTTCCAGCTCAGGCTCTGCCCACTCAGAGATACCAGAAATAACCCACGAGTTCTGTTTGAAACTCTGAAACCAGAACATAAACTGGACTAAACTGACCAACGATTGTTAAACAAAGTACTCTGAGGTCTGCTATCAGCTAATGAAAGCTGCTCACTTAACGTCAACGTTTTCTCTCTTCATGGTTGGATTAACAGCTGTGCAACCCACTGCACATGCTCCACAGTGTGTGTTTACAGTGTGTGTTTACAGTGTGTGTGTGTGTGTGTGTGTGTGTACATACAGACTCTTGGTCTTCTTCCTCAGTTGAAGATTTCTGAACTCAGCATCCTGAACAAACAAAACAACAACTGACTGTCAGACTCTGCTTGGTTCTATTAGTCTCTACTGGTTTCTAATGGTCTCCTCTAGACTCTACTTGTCTCTAAAAGAGTCTTTTATACTGTTTTCTACTAAACTCTAATCGACTCAGATTCTGTCGCTCTATTGTTGTTGGACTCTACTAGTCTCCACTGGAATTTAGATCTCTCTACTGGATTCTGCTGCTCACTACTGGACTCATCTAGACTCTACTGCTCCTTACTACTCTCTGCTGGTCTGCTCTCTAATGGGTTCTGCAGGTCTATATTCAACTCTATTGGACTCTTTTAGACTCTATTGCTGTTGGTCTTTACTGGTCTCTACTGTTCTCTGCTCGTCTTTCGGTCTCTCCTGAACTCTTTTAGACTATATTGGCCTCTGCTGTTCTATACTAGCCTTTACTGATCTGTCCTGGTCTGTACTGCTCTCTGCTAGTCTGGCTAGTCTCTTCTGGTCCTACCTTGGTGCCGTTGAGCAGCAGCAGCATGTGGTGCAGAGTCCCCCCCTCTCTGGTCAGCTGTTTCTTAAGGGTGTGGATGGAGGGGGGACGGGGGGCGGGGCCTGTGCTGGGATCAAGGTTGAGGTCAAAGGTCGTGGGGCGGGTGAGTCGATGGATGGTGCTGTCAGACAGGAAGCGGGGTGATCGAGGTTCCTGCAGTAGAGAACCCTCAGAAAGAGAGCGACGCAGAACTGAACAACAAACATGTAAAGGAAGAGAAAAAAACAACGATATTATTCTTCAAATGACACTTCAACTGCTTTCAGCTGCAGATTTTCAGCAGCGAACACACTAACAGCAACCAGTCAGACTGACCTGCAGGTCTGTAGGTGGAGATAAACTCCTCAGTACCTCCTCCCTCCTCCTCCTCCTCCTCCTCTTCATCACTCTCCTCCTCTTCCTCTTTCTTCACGATGAAGTGGTGGGGGCTGAGCAGGAGGCCCCGCCCCCCTACACCTCCCATGTTCTCTGATGTTTCTGAGGCGCTCTCCCCCTCCCCTTGCTGCCGCTCCTCCACCTCCTCCTCCTCCTGTCTCTTCTTCCTCCTCTCCTCCTCTGCTCCTCCTCTTTCCTTCCAGACTGGACTCCTCTGGGTGGATGAGGAGGGGGGAGGTGGGGGGATGAGCTGAGGTGGGGTGGTGAAGGTTCTGGAAGGAGGTGAGGAGGAGGCGGTGTATGGGGAGAGAGAGGAGAAGGGAGGAGGAGGAGTAGAGGTGGAGAAGGGAGAGCTGGGGGAGTAAGGAGAGGGGGAGGGAGGTCTTAGGGGGTCACAGAGAGAGGAGTAGGGGGAGGAGGGGTGGAGGAGGGGAGGATCAGAGGAGGAGGAAGGAGAGGACGGACGATAGAGGAGGTCAGACTGACAGAGAGAGAGGAGGCCGAAGTCTGAGGGGAGGTCTGAGAGCTGAGCAGAGGAGGGGGAGAGGAGGAGAGGAAGAAAAGAGGAGGAGGAGGAGGAGGAGATGGTTAACTGTGTTTGGAGCCACCTTCTGGACACAAATATTAAGTATCTGTAGTAACTGAACATCAGCAGGTCATTCTCAATCTGCGTCTTCAGTTCTCATATTGTTTTCTGGGTTCTCGGTCAGGTTAAATTTTCTAAATTATGTATTATGTATTGAATATTTTTAACCCGGTTTGGTTGGTCCAGACCCAGTGACCATCCTGCAACCCTGTTTCTCTGAGTTGTTCTTCACAATACTGACGATGGTACTTTATGTCCAGGATAACCCGTTAAATCCACAAGTCTGTGAGTGTGAAGAATGAGTGAGCTTGTTTTCCACAACAAAGCGTCACTGACAGGTGGAGACAGAGGTGAACAAACATGTCAGCTGGGAGGAAAACACAGATTCAAACCACAGAATGAAACAGACATTATGATCAACTGTGGAGGGTAGAGACATTTGACCTACAGGAGTCTCCGTACAGGAGCAAAACCAGCGCCCCTCTTTAACTACACTCAGAGAAAAACATGTCTGTCTGTCTGACCTAACTGTCTGTCTCAGACAGACATGTTACATGTTTATATGAGGTATAAAGGTGTCACTTCCCGGTTAATGAAAGTGTTTCACCTTCTTGTCATGTTAACAGGTGTAGAATTAAAGTGTCTCTGTTGTACCTGGTGGCTGTGTCCGGTCTCCTTGGCAACCAGCTGTAGTTGGATGTTGTTGTGGAGACAGAGACTGACTCGGACCTTCTGCTCGATGCTGAAAGCCTCCAGACTGAAGAGACAACGCCAACAACTCTGAGAGCTCTGCAGGAAGTAGATCTGGAGGGGCTCTGATGACACTGAACACACACACAATGCAAAGAGGACGCGTTCTTTAATGTTTAGATCACAGCAGATAAAGCTGAACTATCTGAGATAATTATATATATATATATATATATATATATATATATATATATATATATATATATATATATATATATATATATATATATATATATTTATTCTGATATACTACTCACCCACCATTCATGGGTTTAATTGCATCTTTTGGATATGAAGTGATCATTCCTGAGGATGTACACAAACGATACTCTGAAGGTACACGGGATACATGAGATAACCATCATGTGTTAAAAGCAGATATTGACTTCTGCATTTCAGCAACAGGAAGTGCTCCGTCTGTTTTTCTGTTTTTTGACTTCCTGTCTGCACAGGAAGTGGGACTGTGTCACGTTGTGTAGTTTGACATCTGCTGCTTCTGATCAGTTTAATAATGTAACGTGCAGCTGAAGGACTGACAGAGCTGATTATAGATCAGTTCTCCTGCACAGCTCTGGGATCAGCTGCTCATCTCACTGTTGTCACGGTGACGGGTCACAATGTGTTTGTGTTTCTGTGTTTATAACAATATGACATCACGTTCAAAACGTGTTAATATGTTTCATCATTAAAACATAGTGACAGAGACTCACTTGGTTAGCTCAATTATTACTGTGCAAAAGATCATTATTCCAAATTATATTATCAATAAAATAAACATTATATATCATAGTTGGGTGAAAAGTTTTAATTCATGTTGATAAATCAGATTCCAGACCAACAAAAATCAGCATGTTTTTTATCTGCATCATCGTAGTGAGAAGTTAAACATCGAGCTAAGCTAGTTAAGCTAGTAAGCGCCAAAGGTAACTTTGCTCTAAAGATGGTCTTTTTAATCTGGTATCTGTGGTGATGTCAGGTCTAACTGTGTTTCTAACTCTGAGAAATGGACAGCAGACTGTGTGAACCAATCAGGACCCAGACTGGAGACTTGCGTTTACTACAGCAGCAACAGGAAGCTACGAGACAAAACAGGAGGTGTAACAAACGGAAAATGGGTGGGCTGCATGAGGTTAGTATCAGAGCTCTATATGAGAGGGTGAGAGAGTGTGTGTACCCTCTCTGAGCTGCAGTGTGTTCAGGTACAATGGACTCTGTAGGACGTTGCAGCGTCCGGCTTCGTCCTCTCGGGTGAACAGCAGCAGGTCACTGTAGATCAACACTGTCACCTGACACACACACACAATCAGATCATTTTTATAATCAGGCCTTCATTTTCCTGTAAATATTATTAAATATTACAGAAAATGTGAGCATGAAGGCAAAAACAACACTGATGGTGAAATTTATCACACAATGTCAACTGAATTTTATTGATCAAAATGTGGCATCTGTTACCATTTTCTTTCAACCAGAAAAAACAGGTCTGACATATTGGAGCTGAGGTTGGTGTCATTATTCTTCATTAGTCATTGGTCATTAGTCATTGGTCATTATTCATAATTCATTGGTAATTGTTCATAATTCATTATTCATTGGTCATTAGTCATAAGTCATTATGCATTCATTGTTCATTATTTATTATTCATTATTAATTGGTAATTTTTCTTTGGTCATAATTCATTATTCATAAGTCATTATCCATTAGCCATTAGTAATTACTCAGTAATTATTAATTGATCATTATTCATTAGTCATTGGTCATTTGGTCATTATTCATTGGTCACTGGTCATTATTCATTGGTCATTATTAATTAGTCATTGTTCATTGGTCATTATTCATTGTTCATTATTCATTAGTCATTGGTAATTATTAATTAGTCATTGGTCATTATTTGTTGTCTTGAAGGATGATTTCCACTAAAATTGAAAGTTACAAAAAGCAGCAGGTTCCTTAACCCCCCACGTGCCAGTCCAGTGTTGTTCATGTTAGCTACAGTCCTGCTTATACCTGAACTGTTTTCAATCAGTATGTTACTAAATGTTTACTATGTTTCACAAAGAATTATGGGTAATATAGTGGCAGATGAAAAAACGGTCTGAATGTGACTGTAAGTAAAATCTTTCATGACTTTTTCTCAGGTAAACCTTCGATGTTAAACAGAGGAAACATTCAGAGTTTCAGTTTACAATCATGTTTCCCTGACAAATGTTAGGACATGATGTCACTTTGACCTCTGACCTCTGCTAACGTCCTGTGTTAGCGTCTAACTGACAGCACACAGACGTCTCGACTTCCTCCTGATCTTCACTTTTACTGAAAACATGAAACTAAAACACAGCAGATTCCCAGAAACTGAGTGTGTGTGTGTGTGTGTGTGTGTGTGTGTGTGTGTGTGTGTGTGTGTGTGTGTGTGTGTGTGTGTGTGTGTGCATGCGCGTGTGCATGCGCGTGTGCATCAGCAGTATGATCCATTAGTGTGAAACTGATCCTGGCTCAGTTCTCAGAGGTCGTTGTGTCCTTCAGGATCAGGTTCACAATGCAGACTGTCTGAAATGCTTTTCTTATCTCCTGAACAAACGTTTCTCTCATGAGACTAAAATATTCTGATGTAGAAACGATCAATAATCAGCAGACAGAACTCTGCCACAGACTCTTTGTCTGTTACCAGCAATATTTGTAGTACTGTTCCAAGAGCAGTATTTACAGTATGTGTGCAGTATGTTTGCAGTACTGGTTACCTTGGCAGTAATGTTAGTGTTACTACAGTATTAACAGCAATATATCTGCAGTAGGGTTTTAACTAACAATTATTCTCACTATCGGTTAATCTGCCAATTATTTTCTTGATTAATCATTGTCATCGTCTGTGAAATGTCAGAAAACAGTAAAAATGTCCAACGTTACGTCTTCACATCTGATTTTGTCCAACCAACAGTCCAAAGAGCTTTAAAACATCACATTTTGGAAGTTGGACCCAGAGTGTGTTTAGTTTTTAGTAAAATTATTGAAACGATCAGTCAAATATCCAAATAGTTGTAGATTACTTTCATGTCAATCATCTGATTAATCCACTAATTGTTTCAGCTCTAATTTGCAGTATATTTGTAGTTCTAGTTACTTAGGTAGGTTGCACTGATAGTAGCAGTACATTTACAGTATACTTGCATTATATTTGCAGTACAGTTACCTTTGCAGGCAGCAGGTCAGCTTGGTGTAGAACCATTTCCTCTGACTTTAGCAGGGTTCTGTCTGGGCTGCATAGATCCAGAGGCTAAAAACAACAACAACATGGACACATGTAAACAACAACAAGAAAACAGAACTAAAAAAGAAACATCAATCCAGCAGTAAACTCCAACATAATAAATTACAGTATTTGTGTTCTAATAAACAACACATTCGTTCAGTTTCAAACCTGAACATACAGAAAGGAAGGACCAGGGTTCTAATGTTTCTAAGCTCTAGGTTTTGAGTTGACCTGGACAAAGGTGGTGACGATGATGATTTTTTTGTTTCAATATTGTGGATCAAGTTTATGTTCTAAGATCAATGAGGACCTCTAGTTCTAATATTTTGATCTTTGTTCTAGGTGAGGTTTAAGATTCTAAACTTTGTTCTAGATCAGGTGAAAGGTTCCTGGAGTGGCTCTGGGTTCTGATCTTGAGAAAGATGTTCTAGGTTAGGTATAAGAGTCTCAGATTAGTTCTGGGTCAGGTTAAAGGTGCTGGGTTCTGGCCAGGACAGAAATGTTCCAGGTTAGATGTAAGTGTCTTAGATTGGTTCTGGGTTGTGGATTAGGTTTTAGGTTCTGACCAGAACAAAAATGTTCTAAGTTAGATGTAAGGATCTTGGATTGGTTTGGGGGTTCTGACCTGGGTCACGATAGTGATTACAGTTATTTTTGGTTCTAATGTTGTGGAGGGTAATTTCTAGGTTAAATGTGGGTCTTCAGTCTTAATATTTGGTGTTTAAGCCCCATGTTAGCTTATACATTCTGAGTTACCTTAAAATTTGCTAAATTAGGTTCTAATTCGTGAAAGATTCTAGTATAAATTCTACTTTAGGACAAACACTTTAATCCAACTCAAAGCCTATGCTAAAGTTCTACCTTATGTTCTTGGTTAGATGGGACTGTTGTAGGTCAGGTGAAAGGTTTTTGGATTAGCTTTGGCATCTGACCTAGATAAAGGACGTCCTGGACGACGTTGTTGTTTACAACATTGTGGATCAGGGATGCATTCAAGGTTTAATGAGGGTCTTCAGTGTTAATATTTTGTCTTAAAATCTACATTAATTTTAGTTTCTGGGTTAATTTCTAAATTAGGTTATAAGTCAAGTAGATCAGACTTTCTAGGATAGATTCTACATCAGGACAAAGGTTCAGGCTTTGGTTGTGTTAAAGGTTCTATCTTATGTTCAAGGACAGGTGCAAGGGTCTTGGATAAATTATGAATTCTGGATTATGTTCTGGCATTTCACCTGGATGAAGATTGTGAAGATTTGGCTGTAACATTTCTGGTTCTGGGTCAGGTTAAAAGTTTTATATTATGTTATTGGCCAGGTAAAAGGTTCTTGTGGATGTAGGTTCTGACCTGGACAAAGATGGGGACGATGAGGGTCTTTGGTTCTAACATTGATCTTAGAATGTGATGCTGATTCTCAATGAGGGTCTTCAGTTCTAATATTTAGTTTTTAAGATCCATGTTACCTTATAGTTTTTCAGCTATAACTCAGGTAAAAGGTTCTGGGGAGGATTAAAGATTTATTTTTTTTAAATAGGTTCCATGTAAGGGCAGAGGTTAGGTTCTGACTTATGTTCTACATAACAAAACAGTTCTAGGGTTCTAGGATCTATGAGGGTCTTCAGTTCTAATATTTTCTATTAGGTAAAAAGTTCGAGCTTGTGTTCTAGGTCAGGTATAAGGGTCCTGGATTGGTTCTGGGTCAGGTTGAAGGTTCTAGCTTGTGTTATAGGTCAGATGTAAGGGTCCTGGATTGATTCTGGATTAAGTTATAGGTTCTGACCCAGATGAAGATGGGAAAGATGAGAGTCTTTGGTTCTGGGATTTTGTTTAAGTTAAAGGTTCTGACCTGGACGAAGATTGGGAAGATGAGGGTTTTGGGTGCCAGGGTGACATAGGTTCCATAGGTGGAGCAGGGCAGATGTGATTGGACAATGGTGCAGTTCTGGTAGTTGCCGTAGTTACTAGGCAGGGCTGATGAAGAGGAGGTGGAGGGGGGTGGGGGCTGGGTGGAGGTGTTCCCGGTGAACGGCTGCTGTGACGACCCGGGTCGAGGGTTGTGGAGGAGAGTCTGACCGCTGCTGGGGTGAGTCTGGTACAGACGCCCTGGTGATCAATGACACAGGTAATATTAGTTTATAATTAAAATATTTATCAACGCTCAGAATGGATGATCAATATTCAGTGTGGACGTTGTACCGATCGTTCCGTTGTTGTCGTGATAAACTGGCTGCACCAGCTGAAACACAGAAAGAACAGATGGAGAATGTTTTTCCGTTACATAAGAACATTGTTATTATTTTATACACTAACAGTTCTTAACACAACACAGTGTTGGACAGAACAAACAACATACTGATGAGTTTTCTATCTGACTGATAGTGTTTGCTATGTAAGTTCTAGGGAAGCCTCAGGGTTCTTGGTGAGGGTAAAGTTGCCTAAATTAGGTTCTATGCTACAGGCTGTGAGTTCTCAGTGGGCTCAGGGTTTGATTAGCTTCTGAGATAGGTTCCAGTTCAGGTGAAATTTTCATGGTGAGGTTGTACATCAGGAGAAAGGTCATCAGTTATGTTCTGTGTCAGGTGAAAGGTTCTGTATCAGGTAAAGGGTTCTTTAACAGGTGAAAGGCGGTGGTTTGTGTAAAAGGTTCTGTATCAAGTTAAAAGCTCTGGTTCAGGGAAAAGGTTCTGTCGCAGGTGAAATCAGAGGGATTCTGGTGGATCCAGAGGTGAGAACCTAGAGACACCTATAGACCCCGCTTCCTCCAAGTGGTGTTCACTGCAGAGCCAAATGGACCTAGTCCAGCTCCACCTCTCTGAACCTAGCGAAGCTACAGTACATGAGTTCACTGATTTCGGTGAAACTATAATATTTTATGAAGAAAATATTTTCTAGTTTTCCCTCCGATGTCCTACGGCTGCTCAGCTTCAACTCTGTGAGTTACAGAGTTTCCTGATGGGCTGATAGCTTTACTTGTTGCCCTGAGATGCCAGGAGCAAAGAAAACCACCACAGTTCTGTATTCCCTGTCTTCAAACTGGCCTCCGACGGTCTTGGGGTGCGGCTGGACCTAGAGGTGGAGCTGGACTAGGTCAGCTCCACCCATTGGCTCTGCAGTGAGCAGCCTCTCGCTTCCTCAGACTCACCTGTCCTCCTGGATTGACAGGCGACAGGATGATGTAATTGTCTCCATGTGATGATGTCACGCGGGTGCCCTTGAGTGTGGTGGTTCGAGGTGAGAACTCAGTCACCTCCTGTTCTTCCTCCTCCTCCTCCTCCTGGTCCTCCCTCCTGTCCCTCCACAAAGAACCCAGAGCCCCTAAACTGGACCTGACCCCTGACCTCTGACCCCGTCTGTGGCCATGTTTACTGTGAGCGGGGTGAGGCAGTAGCTTCCTGCCTGTTGTCTAGGAAACAGAAAGAAGATACAGTGACATTAGTTTAGCATAAGATTAGTCCATCTGTTGAATCTGTCACCTGACAGGAAAGACCAGCCAATAGCAGGTGGACAGCTCAGTACTCATTGGTGGAGGAAGTATTCACATCCCTTACTTCAGTGAAAGTAGTAAAACCACAATATAAAAATCCTGCAATTACAATTGTACGTGAGGAAAAGTACACAAGTGGCTAAAAGTACTTGAGGTATCAAAAATAAAAGTTGACAGTATGCAGAATGATCCCTTTCAGAGTGTGAAATTCGGAGACCCCAAGGTCCCGAAAGTTGATATTTGATGATTTGTTCACACAAGATATAAATGTAGGACTTCTGTGCTATCAGTTCAGTTACAGGATGACTTACAACTTCATCATTTTTATTAATACACAGTGGAAGGTTCTAGTATATGTTCTAGGTCAGAAAAACGGTAATCAGCAATATTCTAGGTCAGGGGAAAGGTTATCATTTATGTCCTGGTTCAAGTTAAAGGTTCTAGGTTATTATGGAGTTACTTTTGTGTCTTTATTATGCAATCAAAAAAGAATTCATTACAGCATTTATAATCCACAAAAATAGGAACTACTGTCCTTCTAGATACAACTAAAAAACAGCAAGAAGCTTCGTAGTATGCCGATGTGTGAGAATCAGTATAGATATGAGTTCAAAGCATCAATGCAATCCTACAAAATAAAGTTTTCTAATAACATTCATTTCTTTCTTTCTTTTTTCTTTATTCCTATGTGACCAACGTGTTCTTTAAAGTTCTAGTAAACTTTACTTTACTTTACTCATTTGTGGTTTGCTGCCGTCCTCGCTCAGGCTTCCAATTCTAAATACCCCGTTCATGTAGGCCTCACTTCTTTTTAATAGAGGTTTAGCATCCTGTGGGCATCTACCAAGTAGCCTAACCAGCGGGGGGCGACAATGCATATATCAAACTAAAGAAATATACTAAATTGGCTCTAACAGGTTCTAAGTTATGTTCTAGGTTAGGTGAAAGGTTATCATTTATGTCCTGGTTCAGGTTAAACGTTATGTACAGGTATGTAAAAGATAAATGCAAATCTAAATCCCAGCAGAACTCTGCACACCTCAAACTTGAACAGTTTAATCAGCCACAGTAACTGCAAACACACGTCTGTGTGCACGCAGGGCCTTTAATCTATAATAATGCATCTTATTAGTAATGTCTTATAATAATACATATAATAATATATAATCAGTTATATCATCATCAATCAAAGTAACTAATAGCTGTCAGATAAATGCAGTGGAGCAGAAGTGTAAAGTAGCAGAAAATTAAATACTCAAGTACCTCATATCTGTAAATGTGTGCAGTACTCGAGCCCCCACTGTCACTTCCTGTTCTGACCAGCAGGTGTTTTTAAGACTCACCGTGTTGTGTGCAGTTGGGCGGAGCACAGCTTCACATCCCGACCGGAGCTCAGGTAAACCTCTCCACACCACCAGCACGATCTGAGACGGACAACTCCTGAACCCACAGACACACCGATTTTTAATGTAGATGTAAAAACATCAGTTGTTTTGAAAGCAAAATTAAACAAATGAAATAAAGTAATTTTAGACTAAAATACTTTTGAAATGTACTAAAAAAAAATCTACATATTTTTCATCCTTTAATTGCTTTTAAACGGAAACATCAATTGTCTGAACGGCCAAAGAGAAGCTGCTGTCTGTGTAACCTGAGATCACAGTCACCTGCCTTCAGACAGCGCGGAGGGCTGCTGAGACCAGCGTCTCAATGACCGCCGGTTTGATTCTCCAAATAAAGTTCAAACTAACCTTAAAGTAAACTAAGAAATAAGATGAAAATATGAACAGGTGGTGAGTCGGACTGGGAGGGGTCGGGGTTACCTGATGGCGTGGGCAAGGTCGACACACTTCCAGGTTTCGACAGGAAGTCCGTTCAGCTGCAGGACCGAGTCTCCCTGACGGAGACCAGACTGATGAGCCGGACCTCCTACAGACAGACACAACAGTCGACCAATGAAATCAGACTGAGTAGCATGATGTCACTAATAACGTCACAGACTCCATCTTTACAGGTGTCCGTGTCCAATCAGCCAACCAATCAGAGCGTTGAGATCACATGACTCTGCACTTCCTGAAGCTCGTTGCTGACTCAGCAGCTGACTCGTGTGGAAAAACTCGGTGACGAGAAGTTCAGCAGCATTCATCTACAACTTAGTCCACATAACATGTCTAAGACTCAGGTGTAGCTGTGGAAAGTTATCAAAATAATTAGCATTATTATTTGTTATTATTTGATATTATTATTTGACCAGGTCTCAGGTCTTTATAGAGACTTTATAGTTTTCCTTTTCAGTTGAACATGTTTTTGTCGTCAGTGTGAGATTCTCACCGGAGTCGACAGCCTGGACTCTGACTGGACAGTCAGAGCAGATCGTGAATCCAAAACCATCTTTTCCTCGAACAACGTTCACCTGTAGACACAGTCGGTACAGACTGTCAGCAGAATATATACACAGACATATACTGCAGATATTCATATACACATATATACATATCCATTCAGCCACTGATCCTGTGGCTACTTTCATTAACTTGAACCCGGAGCCAACCAGCAGCCGCTTAACTTATCGCAGTCATCAGTAAATGTTCTGTAACTCCTTCCTGATCTACAGAGGATGAACTCTTTATATATTAATGACTCCAGGGTCTTTCCTCTAGCGCCCCCCGGAGGACAAACCCCACAGCTGCACTGCTGGATCGATAATCCTGAGGATCTTTTTAACCTAAATTTTACATTAAATCTGTTAAAATGACTGAAAGTGTCAGAAGTGTCCTGGGCGCAGACGGTCATAACAGAAAACACAAAATACGTCACACAGTGAAAAAAACAAATGTGATGATGAAATCATCAGTAAAAACATCTTAGAAACGACCTGAAACGTCCCTTTAAAAACAGCCGCAGATCCAAAACCAGGACATAAACCACACCGTTCAATACTATCAAACAATAAATCAATAACACATTTGGCTCCTCACAAAGCTTAAAGCACTGCCACGGGTCACGCTGCCTCTGAGCTGTGAGAAGTTCAACCAGAGTGACGTTTCCTCCTCACAATGCAGAGTTAGAAACTCAAAGACGAGTCTGAAAGCAAACAGCAAATATTTGATAAAAGTTTCAAATAATCAACGCACATTTGTGCAGCAGAAACGTTTCTTCCCAACTTTTTGATCATCTTGCGGCTCACCTGCAGACCTTCGTTGTCTATCAGTAAAACTAAAACAAGGAGGAGAAATGAGTCCGTGGTTCACCTGAGTTTACAGTTTCCACCCGATCACAGCCACAGATGACATGTAACTGTCATTTCAGGGTCTGATGGGCCGGAGAGATTGGAACGATTCAATCAGAACAGAGTTTACAGTTTGTGCTGCCATGATTTCAATTCCCAACGAGAGAGAGACTCTTTTCGCAGGTTTTAATCTGAAAACAGGCAGAAGGAGAAAAGCTGTTTCATCGGGTCAAACTGAGTCAATAAAATGAGAACAAAGTCCCTGTTTCTCTTCTTCTTCACATTTAGTTTAAAGTTTAAAAAGTCTTCAGTTAATTTGAGCTGAAAACATAAAGTTCATTATTGTTTATTTACACTTTATCACTAAGGACACGTTTCATATTCAGCTAACGAACTACTGAGAAGATCACTGACATGAAGGGAAATCTGCTTCACACTTCTTCTCTCGTTTAGCTGCCGTCGGATCAGATTCCTTCTTTTCTCCGAAGTGACGTTCGAGTTTTGTTCTCTTGTGTTTGTTTCTGCCGTCTGTAAACGTTTCTTCTTTACTGTCACTGTTGTTCAGTCACTTGATGTGTCGGAGTGCCGGTTACCGGCTGTAGGGGGCGCTGTGTCCGGACTCTGCTGGTCTTTAGTCATGTTGACAGTCTGTCAGATCCAGACTGGAGGTCTGTCTGGGTCCTGGTCTCTGAGGCGTTTCCATGACTCTGCAAACAGCGACAGACCGGAGAAAAGGTCGACTCCTCCTGAGAGTTTTCTCTCCACAAAAGGAAGGCAAATGTCCCTGAGTTCAGACTGACAGGCTGATATTAAAACTCCTGCAGGGTCTGAGGACAAACACCAGGGAGGAGGTCTTTAAAGAGGACTGAGACTCTCAGTGTTTGTGTTTCTCTGCAGGATCAGTCCGCTTCACACGTCCACACAGTCAGCTGACATTTCAACACGGTGATGGACAGGAAACACACCGCTGCGACTCTTCCATAAAGTGACATCACTGTGACATCATCAGGCCAAAGAAGACCATGTTCAGTTTCCTGGTCCTGGTTCAGGTGGAGTGCTCCTTTCAGACAGACTTGGAGTTGTTGGAAGGTGGTTTGACAGAGCTAATAATAATAATAATAATAATAATAATAATTCAGGAACTCAAAGACACTTTACAGAAGTTCAAATGATCAGAAGCAACACACTGAAACCATTAGTCGCACATTAAAAGCACATTAAAAGCGGCTCTGACGGCGGGTTGAGATCAGCGAGCGTGGACGGATCTGGATGTGTTTGGGGAGTTCGGACTTTGAACTGGCTCCGTTGTGGGACAGGGAGCCTGAGAGGAGGCCTGCAGGCACTACTCAGGTAAAAAAACTATATTTTCTCCTAAAAAGACACAAATTGAACATCAGTCAAATATTAAATATTAAATATGGAAGCAAAGGACTCGATGCAAATGCATCTTTGCAACTTTTATCTATCAAGTCTCTAAATGCGACCTGAAGTTTATTTATAACTAACACTAATACGAAAAGCATGATACGACAGATGTCATAGCGATGTTATTTTTTAGGTCGTAAAATGTAAACTGCAGGAAATATCATTTATTAAATCTATAATAACTCAATAAAGAAGTTTTTCTCAGCTGAACTGATACAAACCGATGTGTTGCTTCCTTCAGGTCTCATCAGTTTAATCAATCAGACACACAACAGATTCACTGATCGTCAGCGTCGTCGCGCGCTCGAACCAAAACGCTACATTTCTTCTTCGTGTGATCACATGACTCCACTCGCAAGAATCAACGTCCGTTCTTCAAATCAGACGAGAAACTGGGCTGTTGTTCCGTCCATCAGGGCGACGTGAACTCTGCAGCAGTCAGGTGGAAACACCTTCAACCGTTTCAGCAGGAAGCGCTGAAGTCAGTTTCTGTTTGAACAGCTGAGTGTTTGTGTAGCGACGGACAACATGGAGGACCTCCGCCTGTTCAAACACACACACACACTGTAATATACACTGACACACACACACACACACTGTAACACACACACACTGTCACACACACACACTGTAACACACACACACTGTAATATACACTGACACACACACACACACACACTGTAACACACACACACACTGTAACACACACACACACTGTAACACACACACACTGTCACACACACACACTGTAACACACACACAGTAACAAACACACACTGTAACACATACACACTGTAATATACACACTGTCACACACACACACTGTAACACATACACACTGTAATATACACACTGTCACACACACACACTGTAACACACACACACTGTAATATACACTGACACACACACACACACACTGTAACACACACACAGTAACACACACACTGACACACACACAGTAACAAACACACACTGTAACACATACACACTGTAATATACACACTGTCACACACACACACTGTAACACATACACACTGTAATATACACACTGTCACACACACACACTGTAACACACACACACTGTAATATACACACTGTCACACACACACACTGTAACACACACACACTGTAATATACACTGACACACACACACACACACTGTAATATACACTGACACACACACACTGTAACACACACACACTGTAATATACACTGACACACACACACACACACTGTAACACACACACAGTAACACACACACTGACACACACAGTGTAACACACACACACAGTAATATACACACAGTAACACACACACTGACACACACACAGTGTAACACACACACACAGTAATATACACACAGTAACACACACACTGACACACACACAGTGTAACACACACACACAGTAATATACACACAGTAACACACACACTGACACACACACAGTGTAACACACACACACAGTAATATACACACAGTAACACACACACTGACACACACACAGTGTAACACACACACACAGTAATATACACACAGTAACACACACACTGACACACACACAGTGTAACACACACACACAGTAATATACACACAGTAACACACACACTGACACACACACAGTGTAACACACACACACAGTAATATACACACAGTAACACACACACGTGAAGTGCAGCTGGTTTAAACATGAAGATATTAAAATTTTATCTGACCTGCTGAACTAGAAACACACACACACACAGTAAAAACACGCACACACACAAAAACACAGGAAACTATTAAGGTTTTGACAGGAAATGACTAAGCAGTGACATCACAATGTGCAGCCAATCATAAGGGATGCTTGTTTCCTGCTGTTTTGTTTCCCCATGAACTGTCATGTTTGTTGTTTGGCCTTCAGATCACATTTTGTCAGTGACCGTCACACCAGACTCCATTCAAAAAACTGCTGATTTAATGACATCTTTGTAGGAGAAAACTGATGGGCAAATGCAGTACTGCAACACATCTGTGGACTGATTTCAGTCAGAAACACTGGACTCAAATCACCTCTGCTGTAATTACAGACTCTACTGGGTTCTACTGAACTCTGCTGAACAGCCTTCAGTGTCTGTCAGAGTGAGAAACTGCTTAAAGTCAAAGTCAAAGAGTTTCCCTACGGGGATCAATAAAGTATTTCTGATGCTGAAACTCTTGAAGCAATTTCTGAACCTCCAGCAGAGATAAATGTTGATATTTACGTATTAAAGTATTAAAGCAGATTTACTCCCAAACTGGTGTTTGTTGAGCTGCAGTCATGGACAGAAACATACAGAGGGATTTCATTCTAGATCCGAACTGCTGCAGCTCCACATTAGCTTCTGTCCCCCATCTCGTCCAGCAGAAACACATGAAGAGGGGGTCTGCTAAAGTCCAGTACGAACTGAACCACGTTCACACAAACTCGTCCTCTAATCGGTTAAATCGATAAACGGACTCAGACCTGCGGGAGATTCTGTCCGATGCAGACTCGACACAGACGGTGGATCGTGTGCATGACAGAAGGTCAGGTTGTAGGTTCAAATCCTGCAGCTCCACCAGTCCATCTGATCCTCCGACGGAGCTGAACCACGACCAGGAGCGGGGCAGATCCACATCAAATCCAGGGCCAGACTTCACAAAATCTTAGGTCTGATCCAGTACCAGGTACCAATCCAGGTCCAAATTTACAGACACAGATCCAGGTCTAATTCAGGTCCAGACTTCACAAAAACAGGTCTAACATGGTCTAGACTTACAGAACAAGAATCAGATATAATCCAGGTCTGGGTTTTCACAAGACCAGAGCCAGCTATAACCCAGGTCAGATTTATAGAGCCAGATCCAGGTCTAATCCAAATCCAGACTTCACAAAATCAAGAGTCAGGTCTAATCCACATCTAACCTGGTGCCAGGTCTAAACCAGGTCTAAATTTACAGAACCAGAATTAGATCTAACCCTGGTCCAGGTGTCACACAAAAAAACGTACAGAACCAAATCTAAGTCCAGATTTAGAGAACCAGAACCAAGTCTGATCTGATCCAGACAGATAAAACCAGATCTAATCCAAGTCCAGGTTTACAGAAGTAGATTTATTCCAAATTCAGACTTCGCAAAACCAGGTCCAGCTGGTCCAGGTGAACCAGTGTGTGAGAGGCTCAGCAGTGTACTGGAGGTTAGAGAGCAGAGAGAACGAGTGTGTGTGTGTGTGTGTGTGTGTGTGTGTGTGTGTGTGTGTGTGTGTGTGTGTGTGTGTGTGTGTGTGTGTGTGTGTGTGTGTGTGTGTGTGTGTGTGTGTGTGTGTGTGTGTGTGTGTGTGTTCAGGAAGTGTGTGTGTGTGTGTGTGTGTGTGTGTGTGTGTGTGTGTGTGTGTGTGTGTTCAGGAAGTGTGTGTGTGTGTGTGTGTGTGTGTGTGTGTTCAGGAAGTGTGTGTGTGGGAACCAACAGACAGAAGAATAGCAGGAAACACACACAGTCAGACTCACAAAAACACTGGATGTATCCCTGCGATAAGACACACACTTCCTGAACACACACTCACACACACACACACACACACACACACACACACACACACACACACAACACACACACACACACACACACACACACACACACACACACACACACACACACACACACACACACACACACACACACACACACTTCCTGAACACACACACACACACACACTCACACACACACACACACACTCCCCCTCCCCCGTGTGAACGCTGTCATTCAGGATCTTTTACTGTTTTATCCTCTCAGACGGTCTGGAGCTAGTCCCACACAGACCTGAACTGTAGACCTGAACCTGGTCCTGAGAGACACAGTGTTCTACACTGTAAAAAAAGATCGGATTAAATCCGACCCTATAAAGAATTTAGTGAATGAAACGGGAGGATGTGGAATATTAAGCGTCCGGCGTGGAGCGTTTAGCGGCCTCTAGTGGTGAAACTGCAGTTTGCAGCCACGTGAACGCCGCTCGCCTCGCCCTCCCCTTCCAGGCGTGGAGGAGGAACTGCGGTGAAGCGAAACTCGATAACGGCCCTCTGTAGAGCCGGTGTCTGGTTTGTCCGTTCTGGGCTCCTGTAGAAACATGGCGGTGCAACATGGCGGCCTCCGTGGAAGAGGACCCGCTCCCTCTGCAGATATAAAGGCTGATTCTAAGGTGATGAAATGTAACGTGACAGTAATGTTTTTACCGAATACACCGGAGGTTAATAAAATACCTGCAGAGGCAGTAAAAACTCTGCTGCCGGTTCACTGAGACCAGCTGAACATCCTCCTGAGTGTGTGTGTCTGCACGCAGTCTGGTATTTCTATCTTTGTGAGGACCAATCTGAGTTTTAGACCTTGAAAGTGAGGACATTTACTCTGGTCCTCACTTCCCCAAATGTCTGTTTTAGGGTTCAGAATCAGGGTTCGAGTTGGGGTTGGACAGACATTTGATTATGATGATTCAGGTTAGGGTTATGTCAGCAAGAGTCCTCACAAGTATAGTAGCACAAACGTGTGTGTGGTATATCAACTGTGTGAACAGCAGAAGCAGCTTCACTCAATAATTCATCGCGTGAATCTTTGATGAAGAAACAGTAAAACACACACAACCAGAGAGAGTGTGTGTGTGTGTTTCTGATCATTACATCGCTGATCTGATTGGTTGCTATGTCGATAAAGTGAGCATGTTAGCTAGCTGACAGCTTGGGAAAATTAGTCTTTCGAGGATAACAGCTCATTTACATCATGCCTGACAAACTAATCAACTGAAATCCGTCAAATTAAGATGTAAAAATGTAAAGATACGTATCCGAGAGCCGATGCAACAGTCAAAAACTTCCAATAAAACGCCGTCTTATGTTCTCTAATAACACACAAACTTAACGCTGTGAAGTCAAGTCCAACACGTTCTAAGTCAGGGTCTCAAAAGACCAGCAAATCCCAAATCAAGACCAACCAGTTTCAAACTCAAAACCATACAAGTCAAGACCACATCCAATCTCAATCTTAATGACGCCTTTATTGATGATGTCTGCATAGGTAATGTTTGAGTTTGTGTCATGTGACGGCGGAGGTCGACTCACCGTCAGTCGCCGGGTGCTGCCGCCGTCTCGGGTTGCCTGACGCCGGTTGGTGTTGGTGTCCAGGGTGGAGACACAGCTGCTGTAGTTGCCGTTGACTGGGCCGGAGCTGTAGTTGGCGCTGATGGGGGCGAGGCTGTGGGGGCGACTGGAGGTCAGACTGCGGTTTGCCAGGTCTTTGAGTCCAGCTGTGGTGGTGGTGGTGGTGCAGTTTGACAGGACGGTTGTGGCGGCGGCGGTGATGCGGTTTAGGTCGGTGTCTGGAGCAGAGTCTGGAGTCCTCCTCAGGTCTGCTGCGAGCAGATAACCACCATCATCATCATCATTACCTGCAGCATCGTCCCATGACCAGGCAGTGTTCTTCCAGAACATCCTGACTGTCTTCAGACCGGACCGGACCGGACCAGACCAGACCAGACCAGACCGGACCGGACCGGATCAGTCAGGCAGAGAGTTGGTTCTGTTTTAACACTCTGAGTCTTCGAATACAAGACTTTCAGAAAACAAAGAGTCAATAAAAGTATTTCTGTCAGAGTCTCGGCTGAAAGACGATCAAGCAGCTCAGTTCAGTCAGACACTGAACCGACAACCTGCTGATCTAAAACCAGAACCGAACCGCCCCTGGTCCTGTTTGGACCCACAGCAGAAGTCTGTTCTGTGAATCTAATCTCTTGACATGATGGTGCACGCTGCCGGACAAACAATAAACCAGTTTAATTTAAATGTTTTGCCTTTAAAACGGTCAAATATCAAGATCAGATTCCATCAGACGCCACGTGTGGTTACGGAGTAAAGACAGAAATCCGCTCCTCCAGTTAAATCTGCAGCAACAGCACGAGGACGGTCAGGACGCTCTGCGAGTCCTGACAGTCGCTGCTGATTGGACGAATTCAATCTGTAAACCTGCAGCTCCGACTGAGTAAAACCACAAGTACAACACGACCGACGGACGCTGGATCCGCTGAAGCCGTTACTGACGGGACAGCGAGGACAGCTGCTGCTCGGCTGCAGAGACAGACGTCCAAAACACACTCTTCTTCTTCTGTCCTCCTCCTCCTCCTCCTCCTCCTCCTCCTCCTCCTCGCCCCTCTCTCTCTCTCTCTCTCTCTCTCCCTCGCTCCCTCTGATTGGTCAGGGCGATCTCAGTGATGTCAGAGAGAGAGTGAGAGAGGGGGGTAAATGGAGACAGATGTAGTCGGGGGCGACAGGGACAGAGGTATTGTGAGGGTCACATGGTTACCGGGCAGCTTCTCATCACCATGGTAACCGTGTGGACCCCTGGGGAGAGAGAGAGAGCAGGAGTCAGTTTTAATCTATATCTACTGCTCGCTCGCCCCTCTCTCTCCCGTCACACTATAAATAGAAAAAACATATAGATTTACATGTGTGTGTGTGTGTGTGTGTGTGACAGTGTGTGTGTGCGTGTGTGTGTGTGTCCGGAGGGACTCTGTCAGCGCTAATGAAGCTAACATGTTAGCCTGTGTGTGTGCGCTCGTGTCACCATCAGAACGTTGATGTTGATTCTGTGATCAATACTTTGCTGATCTGCTGGACGCGGGTGTATTGATCTGGTAACCACTGATCGAGCTGCGGACTGATGGTTTTGGATGAAAATTCATCACAGTGTTACGTTTATAATCGTTCAGAGAAAAACATGAAACGGGTGATTAGCGCCTCTGTCCATGATCCTGCGTCTGATCGAAACTTAAATCCCGCATCGTTAGAAGTGAAGCCGTTTCGTCAGCTGATGTGAATCTGACCCATCACCTGTCTGACGCACTCTGAGGAAACAGGTAATCACCTCAGTCTGTGCTCTTCATGTGCAGCAGTCAGACAGCAGGAAGTTCGTGCAACATTACTTTTACATTTCTGCGCTTTGAACCAACGCTGCCGGCTGTGTTGGACTCACACTTCTACCTGCAGAGCTAACTTTGTGTTATCTGTTAGCATATCAATGCTAGCTGCCACTTCTCACTGGAATATGTGTCACATTATGTCACATGTGTTTTTATAGTTTTTATAGTGTATTGTATTTTTTTTTTTTTGCTAGTACTTTCTCCTGTGTGCGCTGACGTAAAGGCGAGCTGCTGTAACAAAGAGTTTCCCTTCAGGGATCAATAAAGTCTTTCTGATTCTGATTAGCTAGCCCGAGCGAGAGCGCGAGAGAGAGTCTACCAAAGGTGGCGTGTGGTTAAATATAGAAAGTTTTGGAAAAGCCCGGATGGAGCTCTGTGCACATTAGCCTCTAAACTGTAATTTCACTGGTTTCCAGAAAGTGGCTTTATTTCTAAATGATGAAAATGTTCGTATATAATCTCTCATGACAGAGATCATAGTAAACCAGCACCTCTCCAGAACGCAGCATAAAAGTCAGTGATGTAACTCGGCAGCCATTTTGTCAGCAGTTTGTAGTTTGTTTGTGTAGTTCTATTCAGGGAGACTTCATAACTGAGATATAAAACAAACAGACTGATGAAATCAGTTTTAAAGACTCTGGTGATCCTGATAACTGGTATCATGAAGCTGAACCAATCAGCTGTGAGCAGGGTCACATGTCAGCCAATCACAGTGCAGCATCATCACTCACCACAGCGTGTTGGTACGTTCTCTGCTGCCCCGTCCTCTGGGTTCCCCATTGGTTCGTTCTGCTGTGATGTCACTCTCAGGTGTTTGCTCCGCCCAAACTCCTCCCCCAGCAGGTAGAACCAACCAGTGACAAGCTGCCAACACAGAGGGGGCGGGGCCAGCATATCATTAAAGCGCCCAGTGCAGTTTCACGTTCAGTTCATCACTGAATCTTTGCGCTCTAACAAACATGTTGAACGTGTTTCACTGAGAAACAGTAAAGTCTGTGTTTATAAACGAGCTCTGAAGGCCGGAGGAACGCACTGCCTCCATCACTGGAACACACCTCCTGCATATAACCCTAACCCTATATAATGGTTTGTTTCATACAGTCAATCCTTAATAAATTAGCACCTCCCTCATTTACCACACTCACATTTCAGAGACATGTTGTGGACAGATAAACCAGATCCAGAATAACAGGAGACACTGTTGTCCAGAGGAGACAGTGTGAAGCACCCGTCCTGCATTTAGAGACTCATCTGAACACACGGAGTCGCTACGTGTCCCGTTTGTCCGACTGTGTTTCTGTCTTGTGTCTACGTCGTCATGTTCTTTACATGTTTTACTCCTTTTTATTCAGTTCGGCTGCTTCGTGTCTCCTCCTGCTTCGGATTTGACTGTTTCTGATCTTTTATTGGTGTTTTAATGGATAATTTTACTCCTAGCTTTTCGGAACACTGGAACATTTACAGGGATGTTGGTAAATGTGCTCTGTCCACTAAAACAAATGAAAACCTGGATTGTTTATGTCCATCTTAACGTGAGTCTGCGTGCACTAAATACAAACACATGGACGAGAGAAGCAAGAGGTCGGAAAGCTCCACACTGGACCTTCGATGTCTCGACCCTGACGGAGAGGAGTGTTTGAATCTCTGGTTCCACAACTGAAAAGTTCAAACGTCTTCGTGTGAATTTATGACGTGTAACTAAGCCTGCAGCTGATTCCTTTGCCAGTTATTTTCTCGATTAATCAATTAATCGTTTGGTCAATAAAACATCAGAAAACAGCGAAAGCTGTCCATCACAACATCGTAGAGCTCAAGGCGACGTCTTCAAATGTCTTGTTTTGTCCAACCACAGTCCAAAATGATCCGTTGATTATAAAGTAAGAAAAGCAGCGACTTCTCACGTGACAACCTGCGAGCAGCTCTTTCGTTCTCCTTTCCATCGACTGATCGATTCATCAACACACGTCGGCACTGACGGGACGCGGCTTCAGAACGCTGAAGACTGAAATGTATCTGCAGTAAATCACCATCAGTGCCGACAGACTGCGGCTGCTTGTTCCTGTTGCTCGGACTCACCTGTCTGAGTCCAGGTGAGTGGAGATGAATTCACCTTAACGCTTCACGTGTGAAACATCATGTGAACACGTGTGAAATCTGCTCACGTAATCAATTCACATGTTGTTTTGTGTTTGTTTTTGTTTGCCCTCCCTCCAGCCAATCAGGATGAAGGATTCTCTGTCAGTTGATTGGTTTAGACTGACCTTAGAGGATGAGACCAGAGAACCAATCCCAAAGCTCATACAGCCAATCAGCTGACTGCACCTGAGGAGACAGAAAGACAGAGAGCCAGGTGGACAGGTGTGTGTTAGTATGAGAGATCCGAGGCCCCGCCCCTCCTGTTCCTCAGGTGTCCTGTGTCGGGTTTCTCAGGTAAACGAGGACCCGCTGATGAACAGAACAGCGTTTAAACAAAGATAACAGATTGTAATGTCAGCACTGATGAAACGCCTCCCAGACGGTTCAGCCACTGAAACACGTACATGTTTACTTTAGATCAGCGGGTCCCAACTGGTGGGTCGCAGTCCAAAAGGGGACCGCAGGATTGTTCTGAGTGGTCGTGTTTAACTTCATTTAATAAATATTTAATCTGGACATGAATAGATATAATAATAATAATAATAATAATAATATATGAACAGATTAAGCTGCTGTTGTGATTCTTGTTTAGATTCTTCTTCTTCAGGTGAACTTTTGTTATTTTAGCTGTAATGTCGTAAAATATAACTGCAGAGTGTTGAAGTCCAGGATGGAAATAAACTGGACCTGTCTGTGGATCATGACTCAACTACGAGACCACGTGGACCCTGATCCTGGACCAGTTGTGAGCCGCTTGTTTACACCACAGACAGATCTGTGATGCCATCACTGACCTGCTGAAGACTGAAACCAACAACCTGTTCAGGACGAGGTCATCAGTGATACACCTGAAACACACACACACACACACACACACACACAGACACACACATCAACAACATGTAGAACTGAATGTGGAAACATCACAGACATGAGACTATGCAGCGTATCCTCATACATGCACCATTTTTCGTGCATAATCCTACGAATGTCCAGCAACCAGCAACAGGCGTACCGGACCTTCGTCGTCATGGTAACAACAAACACTTGCTTAACGAAATAGTCGTAGTTTCACAACAAAACTACTTGGTTAGGTTTAGAAAAAGTTCAGGGTCACGGTTAAAATAAGTAAGTCACGTTAGTAACTCACAGTAAGTCACGTGACTTAACTTACGTACGTAACTTAAAATAAGTCAGTGCTGATGTTTGACTTCACACGGGACGCAAACCCCCGTTCCTCAGGTGAAGGTCATGTGATTGACCCGTCCATCAACCCCGTCCCCCTTGCTACACGGATCTGACTTCCTCCTCTGAGGCCGCAGCCACGCGGGGGAAAGAGTTCTGATCACTGGCTTTTCTTTGTTCTATCTTTGTTTTTTAGATTTTGTGTGTGTGTGTGTGTGTGTGTGTGTGTGTGTGCGTGTGCGTGTGTGTGTGTGTCTCACAGTATAAAGTTGTGTTTGTATTCTGGGTTCTTGTTGTTCAGGACAGTTGCAGTCGTCATCCTGATGCTGCAGTCGAGGTCAGAGGTCACCGCCAGCTACACACACACACACACACACACACACACACACACACACACACACACACACACACACAGTAGACTGAAGCTGAATCACAAACTTTTTATTACTTTTTCAACTTGTATAAATAAGAATTTCTAACATTACAGGAAGATTATTATCAGTTGATCAGTTTAAACATCTGATCGATAAACTGCAGGAACACCTGAGGCTTTTTTTACCTTCACATACGAGTCACATGACCTCTGGGATTTTCCCATCAGCCCTCTGGCCTCGTGGACTGCAGACAGAGACAGGGAGACAAGGACCCTTAGAACGCATCAAGGACCCAGAACACGTCCTCAGACCCCCGGAACCCTGGTCCTCAGAACCCTCTCATGACCCTGAAGACTTTCCAGGACCTGTACAGCCAACGGGGCTCTGCTGCCTCCTGCTGGCTGACAGATGAACCTCCAGCTGCCTCAGTGAGGAGGCTGTTACTGATCTGATTATTGATGATTATTGGTCAGTCTGCTTCAGTGTGGATGTGTTTTAATGTTTGAACACAGTGGAATCAGGTGTATTGATTATTGATCAGACTGTGAAAGGAAGCCCTACTGCTACAGAACGGAGACTGTATGAAGGACTGGGTCAAAAGACTGGAACCAATTATTTTATTGATCAGTTAACAATGAATATCGTGATTATTGTACTTAGAAACAGCAGTAATACTCACATCCTGTAGTTTGTAGTTTTCAGTTGTGTATTACTTGATTTCTGGCCACCAAGGGGCAGCAGCACACAGTACACTGTACGCGCAGAAGTACACTGTACGCGCAGAAGTACACTGTACGTGCAGAAGTACACTGTACGTGCAGAAGTACACTGTACGTGTAAGTACATTGAAG
This sequence comes from Siniperca chuatsi, assembly GCF_020085105.1. Taxonomy (NCBI): domain Eukaryota; kingdom Metazoa; phylum Chordata; class Actinopteri; order Centrarchiformes; family Sinipercidae; genus Siniperca; species Siniperca chuatsi. The sequence goes on from NC_058046.1 coordinate 229,805, forward strand.
CGAGTTGGAGTTTGATGAGACAAACAGAAACAACAGACCTGTTTCTGTTTTATTAAGCGTCCCTGTAAACCACATCAGTGAGCGTGCACGACCCCAGGACCCCGGAACTGACTCACAGAAATGGAAAGCTGCCGTCATTAATGTTATTAATTCCACTTGTGCGTTTCCTGCTTTGACAAGTCATAATGTCTGCTGGGAAGAAGATCTATAGAAACTGATAGCAATGGCATGTGGTTTCTAACTAGTGTTTGATTCAGGGGCGTGAACATAGACAATGCAGGCAGTGCAGCTGCACTGGGGTCCGTGAGGTGGGGGGTCTGCCGAGAGAGCAGGCCCTGTGACAACTTGTTGGGTGGAGAAAGGGCCCCTGCTAGTGCTTTACAATGCCACCTAAGAATTACACCTGTTTCAAAATAAGATGTCACATTTAATTAAACATTGTTGCCAGTTGCTATATATGCAAAACAATCTCCATCATGGTTTTCATTTATTTTGGTAAAATAGTCAGTAGCAATCTATAACAAATATATATATGCTTATTCGACATATAATACAAAAAACGTAAATAAACTATTAAAACTATTGAATTAAATGAGTAATTTTCTTGGTATTTTTGTCATGTACAGATATGCAGTGATGATTGCTGGGTAATATGTGTGTTCGTACGATATACGGTAGCTAGCTGAGGCGCAAAATCTGTCAAGACTGACAAGCAGCACATCTGCGAGCAAAGTGAGCAGTCATGGCTTTCAAACACAAACACGGCAGTAAGAAAAGACACGAGAAAAAAGATTAGCAGGAGAAGTTGTCAAAGCTCCCGAAATTAGATTCCTTAGCTTTTTTATAAACAGTCGCCAAAACACGGACGACCCTTCTTATTCTGCAGGACCTTCGTTCCGCCTTTGACACTATCGACCGCTCAATTTTACTGGACTGTCTCGAGCACCAGGCCGGAATCCAGGATCCAGGGATGCTGTTATAGCTGTCGGAGATTTTTATCACCAGTTAAAGAAAGGCCTCTTTACACAGAGCAAATGGGGACCAACCTATGGGCAAATACCTATAAAAACATACCAAAGGGGAAAAATCGTAGAAAAGGTTTCAGTCGTAGTCGTCTGGACACTGTTTTCAGAATCAAGACGTTTCGGCTCCCATCCGGAAGTCATTCTCAATTGTTTCCGGGAGCCGAAACATCTTGATTCTGAAAACAGCGTCCAGACGACTACGACTGAAACCTTTTCTACGATAGAACGCTCCTGGACGAATGAGGGACGACACCAAAGGGGAAAAACTTAAAGAGCAGGATGAAGTGTTATTAAAACAATGTGAGACAGGCATGGGCGAAGACACAGAGGACCTTCACAGTTTAGCAACAAACAGTGAAGCCCAAACACATTATTTCAATATGTTGCACAAGGTCTGTTCGGATATTGTGCGAATTCAAGCTCAAGATTCTGATTTAAAAAAAACTCAAATGGGACAATTTGCACATAAGAACAGCTTACATACCTAGCACAGAACTACGGGAGAGAGAAGATGTCGAGTTAGTGCGACCTCGCGGATCCAAGCGAGTACGCAGGCGTGATGTCGCTCCTCGTGTGAATAGAGTAAGTGGTAACCAGGGAAACGGCTTCTGTGCACTACTGTATCCCTGCCGATACAACTGTTAAGCCTCGCTTAAGTTAAAACTATACGTTACCTGATACGTCGAGTCTTGCACCAACGCTCTGCCAAGAGGAAGCCCTCCTGTTTACGAGGCCTATATCTGTCAGGGAACTCGCAAAGCGACAAGGATCAGCCCCTCCTCCGCACTGCACGCCGCGTAGAAAAAAGTTCAACGCATTTCGTGTGTGCGTACGATGAGCGTGAGATTGTCAGATTGCCCCGCCTCCCTACCTGCCCGCTCGCCTCTCGTTGGAAATGAATTGCCAGGCGTACCAATCGCTTACCGTCGTAAAAGACCTTAACTTGCGAGGGTTGACACGCCCACAGCGACGAGCGAGAAGCGTGACGCGTGATTGGTTGTTTCCGGTGAGTTTTCAGTCCTGCTAATATGAGGCTGTTTTAACGTCTTATTGTGTATGAAAGCTCTCCTCTGATTGGCTGCTGCATGACTTACTCTGAATGATGAGCTGCCCCGCCTCTGGAGTGATTGACAGCCGCAGCTGACCTATGGAGAGAGAGAGAGACGTGATTAACAGCCGGTTTCAGTGACAGTAGATTTTATTGATCACTGATCATTCTAATGACATATATTAACTGATTAATATCTGATAAGACCGGTCTAATGATTGTAAATTAAACATTGATTGATTTATTGGTCGCACCTCTCCCTCTGAACACAGATGGGTGGATCTTCCTCCTCCTCCTGGTCCTGGTCTCAGTTCTCCTCCTCTCAGACCTGGATCTGATCCTGAGTGCCCCCTTCTCTTCTCTGCTGGGCTCTGCACCCAGGACTCTCTCAGACCTGCTCCTGTTGGCCCTGGTCTCTGAAGACTGATCTGAGACCAGACCTGCAGTCCTCAGTGGACCTGCTCTGGACCTGGACCTGACCTGAATCAGAGCAGACAGACAGATCGGTAGGAGGTTCCAGACCAGGATCACACATGGACTCTGTCAGAGTGTATCTCTAACTAACCTCAGAGGTGGACTCTGTGGTCCTGGTCTGTCTAACCTGGGTCAGTCTCCTGTGGTCCAGCTGGCTCTCAGTGGATCCTGAATCAGTCTGGTCTGTGAGGATCAAACCCTGGACAGTGGGACAAAGACAATTGTCCCACTGTCCAGTACACTTCTTTGTCCTCTGGACTGAGGTCTGGATTCTGGTCTTTCTGATCAGGGCCACTCTGACCTCAGGTCTGCAGGACTGGATCTCACCTCCAGACCTGAAACAAGATCCAGCTGCTGACTCAGATCCAGTCCTGGATGAGGTCCTGGTTCTGGTTCCAGACTGTGAAAACCTGCAGAAACACAACGTCTCATCTGAAGCTCAGAGTCTGAATGTTTGTTATTGATCAATGATCAATAATAATAATAATAATAATAATAATAATAATAATACTTAAAGGAGGTTCATGACGTTCTCACCGCCTGTGTTCTCTCTTCAGGTTCTGTGTTCTCAGGTTCCTCTGCAGATCGTCTCTTGGATCTCTGTTCTCTTCACAGCCTCCTACTGTCCTCCTTCTCCTCCTCCTCTTCATCTCCTCCTCTTCCTCTTTGCACTGCCTCCTCCTCTTCGTCTCCTCCTCCTCCTCCTCCTCCTCTCTGCACCTCCTCTTACAGGCTGGAGGCTTACACTGGGCCTCCTGGTGCAGCTGCAGGACAGCTCCACCACAGGGCCTATCAGAGAACAGCAGGTGTTATGGTGGAGGTGACCACCGGGGGGAGACACACAAACAGCATGAACAAACACAGAAACAGATTTATACACAACATCAAACTGATGAAGAGTTGGCAGGAAGCTAAATATCTCCAGTAATATCTGATCCACACAACCAGAGAGTTCAAACTAAAATCAGTGTGATTGGCTCGTATTTCGTGGTTCATCTGTGACGTGTTTCTGTATTTTTTTGTTTATCTCTAGTGTATGTCTGACGCACCTCCTCCTCTTTCGCTCTCGTATTCTGCCTCCCCCTTTATTCATGTTCAAACCTGAAGAAGAAACGAGCTGAAACAGGAAGTGAAGCTCCAGCTCGTCACACTGATTGAAGCTAACGAGGAGGATTAACGGATTAACACACACACACGCACATTAACTTGTGTTCTTGTGAGGACCTTCACTCATTACGGTCATCCTTTATTAAAACACTTCATGTTCAGTTCAGTTGAAAGACTTGATCTACATTTTGTTGTATGAACTAAACATGTTGATAGTTTTCTTCTGTGTTTAAGTTCACTGTCAACATACATGAATATTAAAACTGATTCTAGTTCTGATTTATTCGTCTCAGAAGAACATTCAAGACAAACAAACATAAACATCCAAAGAATTCATTCCCACACAGAAACAGGAAGCAGAAAAACACAGAAGAAGAAGTTTAAGATCTAAACATTCAATGGCAAAACGCAGGCAGTGTTAAAAAGACATCAGCTTACAGGAAATGACTTCCTGCTGATCTGATGCATTAACTAGTGAATGTTTCACGAGGTGATTAAAGGCATAACAAGAGAGCATATTACATTTTTGTTGCACTCATCTGTTTTTCTTGTTCTTCTTGTAAAACATTGGATGTGTGCGACTCTCAAGCCTCTGAAATCCCTCAGTTCAAACTATGTGAGCCGCTGTAAGTAAACACGTCTCCATCTTAAGTTTCTGTATGTTAGTTCAAAAAGTTTCTGTGAGTTCATCTTTTTAATAAACTCACAAACACAACAGTGAAGTTTAGTTTGGAGACTCTCAGCTCCTCTGACTGAACTTCACTCACCAAATCTCATGTTTCTGTCTCTGAGTTAAAGATTAAACTCCTTCAGTCATTAAAAGAAGTCTGGTTTTATATTACCACTTGAATGGACTCAAAAACTCGTTTCATGATTTTAAATCAGTTTTATCTGCTCTGAAAGTTTATTCCTGCAGACACATCAGCCCTGATTCAATCCAAAGAGTTCAAATGAATTAAAGTTCAGATTCAGTCTCACCTCTTTCTGCTGCACAGAGACACTTCCATCACAGAGATTTCATAACTAATCAGTTCACTAACTAAACTGTGACTAACCGACAGTCTAACGAACCGTCAGCGCTCGACTTCTTCTCTTTTCTCTTTCTGCTCAAATTCAGTTTGTGTTTCTTCAAATTTTCCCTCTGAAGGAAAAAATTCAAACCAGAAGCAGATTTTCACCTCGTCAAGTGAAAACTAACAAACACGAACGTTTCCTGTCTGCCCTTTCAACATAAATGTTTATTTTTTTTTAATTAAATAAAAGCATTTATTAAATTGACAAAAACAATCTCACCATAAGGTCCACATCTCTTCAGCGGCTGTTCTGGAGCTTTTGACTGTATCACATGATATTCCTCAGCAGATGAAGTGACGGTAATGTAAAATGAACCAATCAGAACAAAGACGGTTTGGCATGAACTGGCCCCTTTTTATTACATATGACACAAACAGCCATACAAAAGGGGATTTCACAGAGACATTAGCACTTCACATTCACGTCCAAAAGATGGATGGGAGGGCGGGGGTAAAGAGTGGGTTAAGTTATAATTAGGATGATAGGAGGTTTAAAAATAATTTAATTTAATAATAATTCTTGGGTTCTCCTGGGTCTACATTATTTTTCTGTATTATTCACATAGTGTATTCTCTTAGTGAATAGATGTAGATGTGTTATGCAATGTCAATACAATACTTCAGTTTCTTGATTTTCATATGTAATGTCTCCTTCATAAAAGGGAAAAAAGGTAAACCAATAAAAATTTGGTCACAAAAAATAGACAGTGAAGTTACCGATCAATCAATTCACATCAATAACAACAACTACAACTGATGAATCTGGAAGGACGTTAGTTAGAAGTTACTGTCTGATCCAGACTATGCTAGTTAAATCTATTAAATAATAATTTACTCTTCTCTGTTTTAACAGCTAGAATCAACACCAGGCTTTTACTGTGAAAATCAATGCTCAGTTTCCTGTGTTGAGGTTACATTCAGTCACTTCCTGCTGCTCAAACACAGTGAGGGGGTCCACATGTGTTTGTCATTAACAGAGGGGAGGGGTGAAACAGCCTGTTTCCACAGCAACAAACCAAACTCCACTCAGAAATCTGATCATTTAAGATTCAGGTCTTCCTTGCTTGTTAGGAAAAAGAAACACATTCAATATAAACACATGTTTATAAAACTGACAAATAAATATAAAGAAGCAACAGAGGAGGAAAAGAGACAGAGAGAAGGGTTGGTAAAGAAAGAACATGCAGTTCAACAACTCACACAGTCTCTTTATAAACAATATACAATAAATTCATCTCTTTACTCATTCTTTTCTTTCCTTCCCCCTTCTTATTGTTAACTTGTTGTTAACGTGTTCAGTGTGACAGACTGTGAAGTGAATCTGCAGGAAACTGATCAGATTATCTCAGCATCAAGTCTTTCTTTCTTCCTCTCTCAAAGCAGTTCACAGAAGATTCACATATTGCACATATCAAATATACAGGTGTCACATATGCAGGTTCTATATTATACCGATGCAGTCCATTCTTTGATTGCTATACAATACGAGATACAAGATATATGTATTGATCATTCTACAACACAGGGTTGTATGATGAGATTTTGTTTTGTAGTTCCCTTTATGCTACTCAGAAAGGTTTAGTTAATTATATACAGTAGATCAGTGAATAAATAATGAAAACTATTTTACATGGTGGAGTGCTGAGGATGAATTTACAGCCTGAGTGAAGAAGCTGCTCTGTAGTCTGGTGGTACGACAGCGGATGCTTCTGTATCTCTTGGGGGTCCTTTAGTGTCCTTTGGGCTCAGTGCAGACACCTCACCTCACCGATATCACTGATGCTCGATAGGTTGGTACCAATGATGTTCTGAGCGGTGTTAATCCCCCGCTGCTGAGCCCTTATGGTCCTGTGCTGTGCACATCCCGTGCCAGTTTGTGATGTTTCCAGTCAGGAAGCTTTCTGTTGCTCCTCACAACTTGGCACTGGAATTTTGCCTGTTAAGTTTCCTTAAGAAATACAGCCATTTCTGAGCTTTCTTGACCAGGGTGGAGATGTGAGAGGACCATGTCAGGTTCTCTGTGATGCTGATTCCCAGGAACCTAAAACTGTTCCCGCTCCACCTGTAGACAGGGGTGTATGTCTTTGCCTCTTTTTTCCTGAAATCAATGATCAGCTCCTTGGTTTTGCTGACATTGAGCAGTAGGTTACTCACTGTGCACCACTCTGCAAGACAGAGATGAAGAGATATAAAATACAATACAGTATATTACATTTTTATACAATTGAATACAATTACTGAATACTATACAAATCCGTAATGTTTGGGATGTTACAGTGATTGTGAATCCCTCAGGCTGTGGCAGGCAGATACATATTTAGCTGCCAGAGGAGCTGCTGTCCCTTCAGACTGCCAGTTTCTCTTCTGGGGTTAACTTTGGGAAGTTTGTTATTTTCTTGGCTGTTTCCCCGTTGTGGAAATCTCTTACTGAAGAGAACTTCTCACAGTGGAGGAGGAGGAGCATCTCTGTCTCTACCTGTCGAGCAGTGACCACATACACGCTCCTCTCTGGGCCTGTATTTGGTCAGGATCGGCCTCTGTGTCGTATCTCACTGAGCCTGTATTTGGTCAGGATCTGCCTCTGTGTCGTATCTCACTGAGCCTGTATTTGGTCAGGATCAGTCTCTGTTTGGTATCGCACTGAGCCTGTATTTGGTCAGGATCTGCCTCTGTGTCGTATCTCACTGAGCCTGTATTTGGTCAGGATCTGCCTCTGTGTCGTATCTCACTGAGCCTGTATTTGGTCAGGATCAGTCTCTGTTTGGTATCGCACTGAGCCTGTATTTGGTCAGGATCAGTCTCTGTTTGGTATCTCACTGAGCCTGTATTTGGTCAGGATCAGTCTCTGTTTGGTATCTCACTGAGCCTGTATTTGGTCAGGATCAGTCTCTGTTTGGTATCTCACTGAGCCTGTATTCGGTCAGGATCAGTCTATGTTTGGTATCGCACTAAGCCTGTATTTGGTCAGGATCAGTCTCTGTTTGGTATCGCACTGAGCCTGTATTTGGTCAGGATCAGTCTCTGTGTCGTATCGCACTAAGCCTGTATTTGGTCAGGATCAGTCTCTGTGTCGTATCTCACTGAGCCTGTATTTGGTCAGGATCGGCCTCTGTGTCGTATCTCACTGAGCCTGTATTTGGTCAGGATCAGTCTCTGTGTCGTATCGCACTGAGCCTGTATTTGGTCAGGATCGGCCTCTGTGTCGTATCGCACTGAGCCTGTATTTGGTCAGGATCGGCCTCTGTGTCGTATCTCACTGAACCTGTATTTGGTCAGGATCGGTCTCTGTGTCGTATCTCACTGAGCCTGTATTTGGTCAGGATCGGTCTCTGTGTCGTATCTCACTGAGCCTGTATTTGGTCAGGATCGGTCTCTGTGTCGTATCTCACTGAGCCTGTATTTGGTCAGGATCAGTCTCTGTTTGGTATCGCACTGAGCCTGTATTTGGTCAGGATCAGTCTCTGTTTGGTATCGCACTGAGCCTGTATTTGGTCAGGATCAGTCTCTGTTTGGTATCTCACTGAGCCTGTATTTGGTCAGGATCAGTCTCTGTTTGGTATCGCACTGAGCCTGTATTTGGTCAGGATCAGTCTCTGTTTGGTATCTCACTGAGCCTGTATTTGGTCAGGATCAGTCTCTGTTTGGTATCTCACTGAGCCTGTATTTGGTCAGGATCAGTCTCTGTTTGGTATCTCACTGAGCCTGTATTTGGTCAGGATCAGTCTCTGTTTGGTATCTCACTGAGCCTGTATTTGGTCAGGATCGGCCTCTGTGTCGTATCGCACTGAGCCTGTATTTGGTCAGGATCGGCCTCTGTGTCGTATCTCACTGAGCCTGTATTTGGTCAGGATCTGCCTCTGTGTCGTATCTCACTGAGCCTGTATTTGGTCAGGATCAGTCTCTGTGTCGTATCGCACTGAGCCTGTATTTGGTCAGGATCGGCCTCTGTGTCGTATCGCACTGAGCCTGTATTTGGTCAGGATCGGCCTCTGTGTCGTATCTCACTGAACCTGTATTTGGTCAGGATCGGTCTCTGTGTCGTATCTCACTGAGCCTGTATTTGGTCAGGATCGGTCTCTGTGTCGTATCTCACTGAACCTGTATTTGGTCAGGATCGGCCTCTGTGTCGTATCTCACTGAGCCTGTATTTGGTCAGGATCAGTCTCTGTTTGGTATCGCACTGAGCCTGTATTTGGTCAGGATCAGTCTCTGTTTGGTATCGCACTGAGCCTGTATTTGGTCAGGATCAGTCTCTGTGCCCTATCTCAGACAGAGTGGAGATACTCACCCAATTAATATTCTCTGTTTAGAGTCAAATAACAATTTAGTCTACGTTGGGTTTTTGTTTCATGTCTCCAGTGTTGTAAATATAGATCTTTTGACTGATACTGATATTTAGTTTTATTCTGTTGTGTTGTTTTAAATGAGTGCTGATGGGAGCCTCTCTCTCTCTCTCTCTCTCTGTCAGTGTGGGTCTGTGTCTCTCGCCCCGCCTCAGCAGATGGTCTCTCTCTGTTTCTCTTCATTTCAATTAAATTCAAAGAGCTTTGCAAAGACCACCTAGAATGTATTTTTTTAAATAGTAGAATTGTAATTGTAGTGTTAATATTAATAAATTAATAAAGCTTTATTGGCAGAAAGTTTCAAGAACAATGTTGCAAAAGCATCCAAATATTTGGACAGTACACAATAACAGTAATATGAACATTAACATTAATTAATATTGTTCACATATCAGAAATAACATAAACATAAATATTAATTCAAATACAAATTTGCTTTATTATGAATGTAACAACAACAATATTGCCAAAGCATCAAGTATCAATGAAACAAAATAAAAACATTTTATAAATTAGAAGAAAAGAGTTGCACAGTATAATTAAAACTTGCTCTGCCACCCCAGTGTGAGTCGATGTCTCTCGCCCCGCCTCAGCAGATGGTCTCTCTCTCTCTGGGGATCTGTTTCTGTTTCCACGACGATCTGAACACACAATGCATCTTTAAACGGAAAAATCATCATCATCTGGAGCCTGAAGACAGCGAGGTATCTTTATTGATTATTAGTATCAGTGATCAGTAACTGATTGTCAGCCGTTAGTTAGTGGGTTTAAACTGTGACACATAAAGAACTATTTGAATTAATTAAATAGAAATAAGATAACAAATGAAAGAAATTAGAGAATACGTTTAAAGAAGCTTTATAAAATATAAACATTACAATACTTTAGACTGTAGAAGTGAAACTCCAGCAGCTTTGATATCTGAACTTTATATATAAAAGTATGTAAGAATAATAACTACAATATACATATAAATTGTTATAGTATACAGTGTTATATATAATATATGTGCAGTATATGTAATATACACACGTACAGTAATAATACAACACTATGAAGACATTTCTTGGTTTGATGATCAAACCTTTACTGAGCACTTTAAGGATTTTTCCTCCATGTTGGATTAAATTGTTGAAACAGCAGAAAGCTCCAGAACAGCAACTAAATGGACCTTGTGGTGAGATGGTTTTGCCAGCTGCTGTTAAAGTTAGAAAATGAATTTCTTTACTTTGTTTCATCAGTTTAAGACATTTACAGTTTTATGAGCTGTTCACTCTGCTGGTCTTAGTTCAGTTTCTCAACAGTAAACCGGTAAAATGGTTCTTTAAACATGAATATTTTTGTAATCTAAACTAAAATGTAAAAATCTATTTTTATACAGTTTATGTGGTTAGCAGAGATCCAGACAGTGATTAAATACAAATAACTACATGAATAACTTGTGAAAAATACAAAAAGTCATTAGTGAAATAATTTAACAGATAGTTAAAGGCAACTAATTATTATGAGATGTTATTTATATATTTTACACTTTATTCATATGATTATTTATTTCATAATGTCTTTTTACATTTTTGGGCTCCGTAAATATTGTTCTTATTGGAGGAGAATAAAAACGGACACATTCTGGATGTTTGAAAGTTACAGATTATCAAGAGATATAATCTGTGTTTTTGTAAAATATTCACCCTGTAGGTCTGTTGGTCTGATCGCCCTGCTGATCTTAGATCTGTGTTTGTTCTGATGTTTGAACTCTAAACCTGTTCATGAGGTCAAAGGTTAAAGGGTGGGTTTAAGGGTCATAAATGAAACGTGAATTAATCCATAATGGCATCATTTTATCACAGTGAGATAATGATGCCGAATGATGAAGAACTCGTTTTCATGTTTCTGTGACAGCAAGATGTTTAAAGTCACTCTGAGTGTTGATCAATCAGACTAAAGTGAATCTGACAGAAACAGACGCTCAGAGACTCAGAGAGAGACGCCCAGACAGCTGCTCAGCTGTACTTTACCAACAAGTCTGTACCAACAAGTCTTTAGCAACAAGTCTTTAGCAACAAGTCTTTAGCAACAAGTCTGTACCAACAAGTCTTTAGCAACAATTCATTATCAACAAGTCTTTAGCAACAAGTCCGTACCAACAAGTCTTTACCAACAAGTCTGTACCAACAAGTCTTTAGCAACAAGTCTGTACCAACAAGTCTGTACCAACAAGTCTTTAGCAACAATTCATTATCAACAAGTCTTTAGCAACAAGTCCGTACCAACAAGTCTTTACCAACAAGTCTGTACCAACAAGTCTTTAGCAACAAGTCTTTAGCAACAAGTCTGTACCAACAAGTCTTTAGCAACAATTCATTATCAACAAGTCTTTAGCAACAAGTCTTTACCAACAAGTCTGTACCAACAAGTCTTTAGCAACAAGTCTGTACCAACAAGTCTTTACCAACAATTCATTATCAACAAGTCTGTACCAACAAGTCTTTACCAACAAGTCTTTAGCAACAAGTCTTTACCAACAAGTCTGTACCAACAAGTCTTTAGCAACAAGTCTGTACCAACAAGTCTTTACCAACAATTCATTATCAACAAGTCTGTACCAACAAGTCTTTACCAACAAGTCTTTACCAACAGGTCTTTACCAACAAGTCTTTACCAACAATTCATTATCAACAAGTCTGTACCAACAAGTCTTTAGCAACAAGTCTGTACCAACAAGTCTTTACCAACAATTCATTATCAACAAGTCTGTACCAACAAGTCTTTACCAACAAGTCTTTAGCAACAAGTCTTTAGCAACAAGTCTTTACCAACAAGTCTTTACCAACAATTAATTATCAACAAGTCCGTACCAACAAGTCTTTACCAACAAGTCTGTACCAACAAGTCTTTAGCAACAAGTCTTTAGCAACAAGTCTGTACCAACAAGTCTTTAGCAACAATTCATTATCAACAAGTCTTTAGCAACAAGTCTTTACCAACAAGTCTGTACCAACAAGTCTTTAGCAACAAGTCTGTACCAACAAGTCTTTACCAACAATTCATTATCAACAAGTCTGTACCAACAAGTCTTTACCAACAAGTCTTTAGCAACAAGTCTTTACCAACAAGTCTGTACCAACAAGTCTTTAGCAACAAGTCTGTACCAACAAGTCTTTACCAACAATTCATTATCAACAAGTCTGTACCAACAAGTCTTTACCAACAAGTCTTTACCAACAGGTCTTTACCAACAAGTCTTTACCAACAATTCATTATCAACAAGTCTGTACCAACAAGTCTTTAGCAACAAGTCTGTACCAACAAGTCTTTACCAACAATTCATTATCAACAAGTCTGTACCAACAAGTCTTTACCAACAAGTCTTTACCAACAAGTCTTTACCAACAATTCATTAGCAACAAGTCTTTAGCAACAAGTCTTTACCAACAAGTCTTTAGCAACAAGTCTTTAGCAACAAGTCTTTACCAACAAGTCTTTACCAACAATTAATTATCAACAAGTCTGTACCAACAAGTCTTTAGCAAACAAGTCTGTACCAACAAGTCTTTACCAACAAGTCTTTACCAACAAGTCTGTACCAACAAGTCTTTACCAACAGGTCTTTACCAACAAGTCTTTACCAACAAGTCTTTACCAACAATTCATTATCAACAAGTCTGTACCAACAAGTCTTTAGCAACAAGTCTGTACCAACAAGTCTTTACCAACAATTCATTAGCAACAAGTCTGTACCAACAAGTCTTTAGCAACAAGTCTTTACCAACAAGTCTTTACCAACAAGTCTGTACCAACAAGTCTTTAGCAACAAGTCTGTACCAACAAGTCTTTAGCAACAAGTCTGTACCAACAATTCTTTACCAACAAGTCTTTACCAACAGGTCTTTACCAACAAGTCTGTGCCAACAAGTCTTTACCAACAATTCATTATCAACAAGTCTGTACCAACAAGTCTTTACCAACAAGTCTTTACCAACAAGTCTGTACCAACAAGTCTTTACCAACAAGTCTGTACCAACAAGTCTTTACCAACAGGTCTTTACCAACAAGTCTTTACCAACAAGTCTTTACCAACAATTCATTATCAACAAGTCTGTACCAACAAGTCTTTAGCAACAAGTCTGTACCAACAAGTCTTTACCAACAATTCATTATCAACAAGTCTGTACCAACAAGTCTTTACCAACAAGTCTGTACCAACAAGTCTTTACCAACAGGTCTTTACCAACAAGTCTTTACCAACAATTCATTAGCAACAAGTCTTTAGCAACAAGTCTTTACCAACAAGTCTTTACCAACAAGTCTTTAGCAACAAGTCTTTACCAACAAGTCTTTAGCAACAAGTCTTTACCAACAAGTCTTTACCAACAATTAATTATCAACAAGTCTGTACCAGCAAGTCTTTAGCAACAAGTCTGTACCAACAAGTCTTTACCAACAAGTCTTTACCAACAAGTCTGTACCAACAAGTCTTTACCAACAGGTCTTTACCAACAAGTCTTTACCAACAAGTCTTTACCAACAATTCATTATCAACAAGTCTGTACCAACAAGTCTTTAGCAACAAGTCTGTACCAACAAGTCTTTACCAACAATTCATTAGCAACAAGTCTGTACCAACAAGTCTTTAGCAACAAGTCTTTACCAACAAGTCTTTACCAACAAGTCTGTACCAACAAGTCTTTAGCAACAAGTCTGTACCAACAAGTCTTTAGCAACAAGTCTGTACCAACAATTCTTTACCAACAAATCTTTACCAACAGGTCTTTACCAACAAGTCTGTGCCAACAAGTCTTTACCAACAATTCATTATCAACAAGTCTGTACCAACAAGTCTTTACCAACAAGTCTTTACCAACAAGTCTGTACCAACAAGTCTTTACCAACAAGTCTTTACCAACAAGTCTGTGCCAACACTTCATTATCAGCAAGTCTTTATCAACAAGTCTGCACCAACACTTCATTATCAACAAGTCTTTACCAACAAGTCTGTGCCAACACTTCATTATCGGCAAGTCTTTATCAACAAGTCGTTACAAACGTCATTACCAACAACTAATCTGTGCTAGGTGCGGTTTAAAGGGTTCTAGAGGTGCTTGTGACAGTACTGTGAGTCTTTAGGTTGGTTTTAGAGGGCCCAGAGGAGGTTCCAGAGGTCTCACATCATTGAGGAGGTTCTTTCATAAGGTTTCTAGAGGTCATTAAAGAGGTTCTAGAGGTCTATAGGAAGTTTCTAGAAGAATCTAGGTTCTAGAGGTTGTTTATATGGTCTTAGAGAAGCATAAGAAGGGTCTAGAGATAATTAAAGAGGTTATAGTTCTACAAGAAAGTTCTAGATATAATTTAGGAGGTTCTAGAGGTCTACTGGACCGTTCTAAAAGTCATCGATATGGATCTAGAGGTTGGTTAGACAGTTCTAGAGATGTATAAGAAGGTTCTAGAGACTACAACAGTTTTTAGAGGTCATTGAAGAGATTCTAGAGGTCTACAAGGAAGTTCTAGATGTGATTTAGGGGGTTCTAAATGTGTACATGAGGTTCTAGAGGTCACTGAGCAGGTTCTACAGGTCCTTGAAAAAGTTGTAGATATCCTTGAGAAGATTTTGGTGGTCCTTGACTAGGCTCCATGTGAAATAAATTATTCAGTTATCAGATGTAGATGACTGACAGGTGTAAAGGATTATGGGTAAATATTCACACTGTATAAATGAATGAATTTGTTTTGCTTGTAGAAAGTAAACTGAGGTTTAGTATGATAGAACACGGAGAGCTGAAACATCGGAAACATCTGAGCACCTCACCACTCTAACAAAGATAAAGCCTTTAACAACTACAGCTTCCATGAGTCTTTAAAGCAGCAATGTCCTCAGATCCCTGGAGGTGGACTCACCTGATTCAGGTGTGTTTGTGTTTCAGGATGATGCTGAATGACAGGTGGACCATCATGAACAACAGCAGCTCAGAGCTCGACAGCAAACGACCAAACAAACACAAGGTAACACCTCAGACATGCTACGTTAGCAGTTAGCCTGTTAGTTCACCAGTTAGACCCCACCCAGTCTGAGCTCATGAGTCCCCTATCATCCCCCCACCATCCCCTCAGCACCATCACCCACCATCCCACCCACCACCACCCCTTTAAGGACTTGTAATTGACTTTGGCTTAAAAGTTGAGATAATTAATATTATTTGATCAGTATTCATTGGCATAAAGGGAGAGTTGTGCTCAAACACAATCCTGATGAACAAAACTGAATGTTTTACTATTAGTTTTTCATCATTTGATCTGGGTTAATGGTTACTGTGACCTTTACAAACACAGAGAGAAGAGACAGACAGACAGAAACAGACAGACAGTAACTGACAGACAGAAATAGACAGACAGAAACAGACAGACAGACAGTAACAGACAGACAGACAGAGAGTTAATTCGTGTTAATCTGGAGTTAAACTGTCAGATCAGCGTGTCTCTAATCTGCAGCAACTGTCGCCTTCACTGACATCGACCGAGGATCTACAGATTAAAGACTACAGGAACACGCACTCATGGTTAACACTACAGGGGACGTGCTCCCCCCAAAGCCCCCGCCCATAACCCCCACCCCCAGCCAGGCTACATCCAGGCTGCTGTAACCCTCTTATTGGTGGAGGATGTCATTTAAACTTTATTTTATTTCCATTATGGATAAAACAGTAAAGAACAAAATCTATCAATGAAATTAACTGTTGTTACATGTTCGGCTTCAATAATACAGTCATTTATAGTATTAACTAAGTACATTTGCAAATTGCAAAAATCCGATCTATTTTAAATCTTAGTGATGCAGAAACTGTTGTGCATGCTTTTATCTCCTCACGCCTCGATTACTGTAACAGCCTGTTCACTCGTCTTAATCTAAAAACTCTGACAGACTGCAGACTGTACAGGACTCAGCTGCTCGGCTGTAAACCAGGACCAGGTGCGACCACATCACACCTGGTTCAGCCTCTTTACATCGGCTCCCTGTTGGTTTCAGGATCGACTTTAAGATCTTGTTGATTACTTTTAAGGCTCTTCATGGCTCCAGACTATATTTTAGACCTTGTAATCCCTTATGAACCCTCACGTAGTCTGAGATCTTCAGGCAGGGGTCTCCTGTCTGTTCCTGAGTCCAGGATGGAAACTAAGGGGGACAGAGCTTTGGCCATCAGGGCCCCGAGGCTCTGGAACAACCTGCCCGAAGACATCAGGCTGTCTGAGTCAGTGTCTTCGTTTAAGTCTCGTCTCAAAACACATTTTTATCTGAAAGCAGATCCTGATTTTACCTGAACTGTTTTTTTTAATTGCTTTTATGTATTTTATTTCTTTATATTTCGTCATTCAGTGTGGTTTTTTATTCCTCTTGTTGTGAAGCACTTTGTCCTTTGTTTTGATAAGTGCTCTATAAATAAAGTTTTATTATTATTATTATTATTACATTTACTCAAGTACTGTATTTCTGTATTTCCTGCTACTTTATACTTCTGACAGCTGCACTTACTGATTACTTTACAGATTGAGATTAAAAGACATAATGAGTTTATACAAATAACTGTTAGAGATTAAACTTCCCAACAGGATATAAAGTAGTTCAAACTGGCTCTACTGGTTTCTATTTCTGTTTATTCTGTTTAAGCATCTGGATACTGACTGCACAGACTCATACTGCAGTACTACATAAATACTAACTGTAGGAAGAAGTAGTGGCGCTCTTGAAGAAAAAGGGTTTGAGATAATCACATGGACGGAGACAAACTTCAGGCACTCTTGCCTGCAGCAGGAACAAAAACTTAGCATGGCTAGTTGTACAACACTTTTTTTATGGTTTCGACCTATTAATTAATAAAGGCTTGTTAACTAAAACCTAAGTTTTTTGTTCCTGCTAGTGATGTGTCGGTCACGAACGCGTCAGCTCCGTCTGAGAGCTGATGTAGCTACTCTGGATCATGTGATCAAACCAAGCGCATGCTGGGAAGTGATGCTAACATGCTAACAGTGGCTGTATTCGGAACCGCCTACTACATACTACCGACGAACACAGTATGCAGTATGTACTACATACTCTTTTTCTAATTTAATCCTGTGTGAGGAGAACGAGGCTACAGACACATTTGTCCTACTACCCCTAACAAAGCCATGACATTCACGTTAAGCCTGCAAAGCTAACGTTTGACATCACAAAGACAGCAACGTTAACCTGAGCGAGCTGTCAATAAGAAAACAACACAACATGCAGAACTTAAAGCTAACGTTGTTATATTTTTTTGTTATCAGGGACAGAGCAGTTATAGCTCTCCTTGTCCACCACTGACGGGGGGGGTTGCTGTCCGCCATATCAACAAAGACCGTCTGTTGAGACCGTTTCAGCGCTTTGCATTGTGGGACCCAGTAGGCGTGGTAGACTGGTCCAGATCTAGCTTCTGTTTGCATGCTACATTTTGGCCAAATCAGTCCGTACTGCTAGCGCAGTAGGCGGTTTTGAATACAGCCAGTGATTCTGAACAGCAGGAAGTTCATTAAACTCATCAGGTCACATGACTGAACTGATCAGCTGATCTCGCTGTGTGTTACTGTTTGATGAGACTTTACACTCACATCGTAGAAAAGGTTTCAGTCGTAGTCGTCTGGACGCTGTTTTCAGAATCAAGACGTTTCGGCTCCCATCTGGAAGTCATTCTCAATTGTGAAAATGGTCTGAGAACTCAGAAATTTAAGCTACTCTGTGTTACATAAGCCCCGCCCTCAGGAAGGAGTCTACCTGAGTATCTGTTGATTAGCTAGTTTCACCTGAAACTGACCTAATTGTTTCCATGATGGCCCAATAATCAGTAATCAGGCCTATTGTTTTCTGGCTGCACCTCCCTCATCACTGTTAAGTACCTGATTAGCATGTGATTGGCTTGACCACGGTGTTAATACACTCTGATAGGCTTTGGGCAGATTGAATCTCAGACCACCATTTCTGTTCAAAGAGGGGTTTTCTTTTTTCACAAAAATGGCTTCCTTGACTCCTCTTTCAAACCAACTCTTCTCTCTACTGAGACTCTTCACCTCGCTGTCTTCAAATGTGCGGTTTGTAGCTTTTAGATGCAAATGCACGGCGCTCTGTAATCCTGAGTTAGCGTGTCGTCTGTGCTGATAAAGTCTTTGTGAAGTGGCTGTTTGGTCTCACCTGTGTACCGTTCTTTGCAGTTTTCCTCACTGCACTGAATGGAGTAAACTACATTGCTCTGTTTCTGTGTGGGCATCTTGTCCTTAGGGTGAACGAGTTTCTGTCTTAAAGTGTTGCCTGGTTTAAAGAAGACGGGAACATCGTGCTGTCTAAAGATCCTTTGTAGTTTTTCAGACAGTCCAGATACATAAGGGATGGAGACACCGTTCCTTCTTGGTTCAGTTACACTTTTGTCCTGGTTTTTGGCTCTTTTAACTTTGTTGATAGCCCAAGTAGGATAACCACAGGCTGAGAGAGCTTTCTGGACATGCCTTTCCTCTTTCTTCTTACCCTTTGAGCCGGTGGGCACTTCCTGGGCTCTGTGTTGTAATGTCCGGATTACACCCAGCTTGTGCTGTAATGGATGGTGTGAGTCAAAGAGCAAGTATTGATCCGTATGTGTTGGTTTCCTGTACACTTCTATCTGGAGCTTTCCGTCCTCTCCTCTGAGTGTAGAACAAGAAAGGCCAAGCGGTTCTCTTTGGCGTCCTCTCATGTGAACTTGATGTTGGGGTCCACAGTATTAATATGCTCTGAGAACACTTCCAGGTCTTGTTTCTTGATTTTCACAAAGGTTTCATCCACGTAGCGGTACCAATGACTTGGTGGTGTGCCCGGGAACGAGGATAATGCCTTCTTCTCAAACTGTTCCATGTACAGGTTGGCCACAATGGGAGAGACCGGAGAGCCCATAGCACAGCCGTGAATCTGTCTGTAGAAGTGTCCCCGGAATTGGAAGTAGGTTGTGTTAAGACAGATGTCTAATAGTTTGCAGATGTGTTCAGGTGTAAGCTTGGTCCTTTGCTGCAAAGTGGAGTCCTCCTGCAGTCTTCTCCTCACCGCTGTCACTGCTTCTGAGGTCGGGATGCAGGTGAACAAGGACACTACATCATAAGAAACCATAACGTCATCTGGGTCCAACTGGAGATGTTTCACTTTGTCCACAAATTTCTGTGTGTTTTCCACATGATGTACTGTGTTCCCCACCAGCGGAGCCAAGATTGTAGTCAAATGTTTGGCTACGTTGTATGTGATGGAATCTGTGCTGCACACGATGGGTCTGAGTGGAACATTCTCTTTGTGAATTTTGGGAAGGCCATAGATGCAGGGAATGGCTTCCCCAGGGTATAGTCTGTAGTACAGAGGCCTGTCTATCACCTCCTCCTTCTCAAGCTTCTGTAGACAGTCTATAACCTTCTTCTTGTAGCCATTGGTTGGATCTCTTTTAAGTTTTTGATATGTGGTTGTGTCTTCAAGAAGGTTGTTGACCTTGGTTTCATAATCGGCTGTGTTCAGAATCACAGTGCAGCGACCCTTGTCTGCTGGTTGAATGTTTATGCTGTGATCCTTCTGCAGTGCTGAGAGTGCCCTCCTCTCTTCGGATGTAATGTTGGAAGGAGGCGGTTTGGCACTCTTTAATGTTGCAGTGACACGTAGCCTCAGGTCTGCAGCCTCTGCTTCAGTCATGTTGTTCTTCCTAATGGCTGCTTCAGTCAACATGAAACTATCAGGTCAGTTTCAGGTGAAACTAGCTATTAACAGATACTCAGGTAGACTCCTTCCTGAGGGCGGGGCTTATGTAACTCAGAGTAGCTTAAATTTCCAGTTCCCGTCCAATTTTTTCACAATTGAGAAAGACTTCCGGATGGGAGCCGAAACGTCTTGATTCTGAAAACAGTGTCCAGACGACTACGACTGAAACCTTTTCTACGATAGATCACTCCTGGACGAATGAGGGACGACACCGTCTTTACGCTCACATATTAATAATACTGTGTGTGTGTGTGTGTGTGTGTGTGTGTTCAGAGATGCTGCAGCTTCCTGTTATGGTCCATCGTCGTATTGATTGTCATAGCAGCCGTTGTCACAGCAACAGTCACCATCTTGTACCTGAACCAGTATCCTCTGCCCTTCATCAGCAGGTAAACACACCTGTCTGTCGGACCCACCTGTCTGTCTGTCTGTCTGATTGTCTGTCTGACTCGCTGTCTGTCACTGTTGCCATAGTAACAGGGGCGGAGTCTCTTCCTCCCCCTCCTCACCTGTGATCTCGACCAATCCCAAAGAGTCTGGCGCCCTGGTGTCTGTCTCCCGTGTCGCTGACGGAGAGCCAATCAGCATCTTCCTGGACCCGAACTGTCCAGACTACAGCGACAACTTCCTGCGCTGGGAGGCGCTGCAGAGCTCTCTGCTGCGAGCGCTGTCCAGTCACAACGCAGATGACTGGCAGGAGACGGGATTGGTCCAGAAACTGGCTGAGGAGCTGAAGGTGTTATCAGGCCACGCCCACAACCTGAGGCTGGAAGCTGATTCGCTGAAAAGAGGTCAAGGTGTTCTGGACCAACGACTGGACGGACTGCAGAGCGAGCAGAGCCGCATCACACAGGTTTATTATGAAATAATATGTCAAATGTAAAATGAAATAAGATGAATTACAAAATAAAGTCAATTCAAAGAAAAGAGATTAAACATAAAACAAACCTGAAAATAAAATAAACTAATTTAAGCATGATCAAATAAAATAGTGCAATTTAAAATAATACAAAAATATAAAAATTAAAAGAGCATATTAAATGGAATTAATAAAATAAAGTGAAGTAAAATGAAATAAAATAGTAATCTTCCCGCCTCTCTCCCTCTTACCTGTGCAGCTGTTGTCCGACAGCCACTCAGGTGTGTTGAAGTTGGCTGCAGGTTTCAGTGATTCTCTGCTCGGCCTGCAGAGGGAGACGGAGAGTCTGCGGAGACTCAGCAGTGACCTGCAGAGAGACAACACACACACAGGTAACACACACACAGGTAACACACAGTCACACAGGTAACACACACACACAGGTAACACACACACAGAGGTAACACGCACACACAGGTAACACACAGTCACACAGGTAACACACAGTCACACAGGTAACACACAGAGGTAACACACACACACAGAGGTAACACACACACACAGGTAACACACACAGGTAACACACAGTCACACAGGTAACACGCAGTCACACAGGTAACACACAGAGGTAACACACACACACAGAGGTAACACACACACACAGGTAACACACACACAGGTAACACACAGTCACACAGGTAACACGCAGTCACACAGGTAACACACAGAGGTAACACACACACAGAGGTAACACACACACAGGTAACACACACACACAGGTAACACACACACAGGTAACACACACACACAGGTAACACACAGAGGTAACACAAACAGAGGTAACACACAGTCACACAGGTAACACGCACACACAGGTAACACACACACACAGGTAACACACAGTCACACAGGTAAGACACACACACAGGTAACACACAGAGGTAACACACACAGGTAACAAACAGTCGCACAGGTAACACACACACAGAGGTAACACACACACAGGTAACACACAGTCACACAGGTAACACACACACACAGGTAACACACACACAGGTAACACACACACAGGTAACACACACACAGGTAACACACACGCAGGTAACACACAGTCACACAGGTAACACACACACACAGGTAACACACAGAGGTAACACACACACACAGCGGTAACACACACACAGGTAACACACACACACAGGTAACACACACACACAGGTAACACACACACAGGTAACACACACACACAGGTAACACACAGAGGTAACACACACAGAGGTAACACACAGTCACACAGGTAACACGCACACACAGGTAACACACACACACAGGTAACACACAGTCACACAGGTAAGACACACACACAGGTAACACACAGAGGTAACACACACAGGTAACAAACAGTTGCACAGGTAACACACACACAGAGGTAACACACACACAGGTAACACACAGTCACACAGGTAACACACACACACAGGTAACACACACACACAGGTAACACACACACAGGTAACACACACGCAGGTAACACACAGTCACACAGGTAACACACACAGAGGTAACACACACACACAGGTAACACACACACATAGGTATCACACACACAGGTAACACACACACAGGTAACACACAGTCACACACATTAACACACACACAGGTAACACACAGTCACACACAGGTAACACACACACACAGGTAACACACAGTCACACACAGGTAACACACACACAGGTAACACACAGTCACACAGGTAACACACAGTCACACAGGTAACACACAGAGGTAACACACACAGAGGTAACACACACACACAGGTAACACACACACATAGGTATCACACACACAGGTAACACACACACAGGTAACACACAGTCACACACATTAACACACACACACAGGTAACACACACACAGGTAATACACAGTCACACACAGGTAACACACACACAGGTAACACACAGTCACACACATTAACACACACACAGGTAACACACACACAG
>NC_058046.1:257500-277500 GCF_020085105.1 Siniperca chuatsi
GTCTCTCTCTCTCCCTGTCTCTCCCTGTCTGTCTCTCTCCCTGTCTGTCTCTCTCTCTCCCTGTCTGTCTCTCTCCCTGTCTGTCTCTCTCTCTCCCTGTCTCTCCCTGTCTGTCTCTCTCCCTGTCTGTCTCTCTCTCTCCTGTCTGTGTCTCCCTGTTTGTCTCTTTCCCTGTCTGTCTCTCCCTGTCTGTCTCTCTCTCTCCCTGTCTCTCTCTCCCTGTCTGTCTGTCTGTCTCTCTCTCTCTGTCTCTGTTCTCTGTCTCTCTCTCCTGTCTGTCTCTCTCTCTCTGTCTGTCTCTTTCCCTGTCTGTCTCTCTCTCTCTCCTCTCCTCTCTCTCTCCTGTCTGTCTGTCTCTCTCCCTGTCTGTCTCTCTCCCTGTCTGTCTCTCCCTGTCTGTCTCTCCCTGTCTGTCTCTCTCTCTCCTGTCTCTCCCTGTCTGTCTCTCTCCCTGTCTGTCTCTCTCCCTCCCTGTCTGTCTCTCCTGTCTGTCTCTCCCTGTCTGTCTCTCTCTCTGTCTGTCTCTCTCCCTGTCTGTCTGTCTGTGTCTCAGGTCTCCAGAGGATCTACTCTCTCACGAGGTCGGGTGGTTATGAGTTACGGATCGACATGGCTGACTTCGATAACGCCACAGCGTTCGCTCACTATGCTGATTTCTCAGTTGGCCGGGACTCGGTGAACCCCGAGGAGGACGGGTACCCGCTGACCGTGGACCAGTACTCTGGGACAGCAGGTACGAATACTGGTTCTAGTTCAATACTATACAGCACTACACAGTACTAATAGGTCTGCTTCTGCCCTGCAGGTGACTCCCTCCTGAAGCACTCTGGGATGCGGTTCACTACCAAAGACCGGGACCAGGACCAGTCAGAGAACAACTGTGCGACGTACTACCAGGGGGCATGGTGGTACCGTAACTGCCACACCTCCAACCTGAATGGACAGTACCTGAGCGGAGGCCACGCCTCCTACGCTGACGGTGTGGAGTGGTCCAGCTGGACGGGCTGGCAGTACTCGCTCAGGTTCACAGAGATGAAGATACGACCTAATACTGAGCCGGACTCCTGATCATCTGATCCTAAACCTGACCCCTGACCTTTAACCCTGCCCACAATCCTCTGAACTCTGACCTAAACCTGACTCCTGATTCTGACCTCAGACCTTGACCTTTGACCCACTCCTCTAACCCTCAACACAGACCTCTGACCTTTGACCCCTGACCAATTCTCTGCCGTCTGCTTGTGTGTTTTATAAAATGTGACAATTTGTTCTTACATCTTAAAGAATCAAATCAGTGATTTCACTTATTCTGCTGATGTTTCATATTGATGATGTCGGAGTTGAATGTAGAGCTGATGATTGATTAAAGAGTTTCTGACTGAACTTAAAGGTCCCATATTGTATCACCTGGACCCAGAACCCTGTTTTGTTGTTGTTTTAACTTTATTAACACCACAACACCGAGCAGTCATTCCGTCGCTGAGCTAACAAACTACAAGATAGAAAAACGTCAAGGAAACGCTGCACAATCGTTGGGTGTCAGGAAGCCAATATATATTTTATTGCACAGCCTTCACAAGCCTCCACTCTCGTGATTTAACCTTACAGAGTTTCCTGATGGACAGATAGCTATACTTGTTGCTACTACTGCATTATTCAGTCATTACACATAAATAATACTGTGCTTGCTGACCATTTAGTTTTATGAGCAAAAAATAATATAGTACAGATATTGATAATGAAATATTATATATTAAATATCTTATAAATTATATGTGTTGACATTTGACAAATATAATTGAATATAGAGGACAATATCATTGTTTTAAATTGACATTTCACATGAAGTGTTGTAAAATAAAACCTGTGGAAAGTGAACGGAGTTCTGAATGGGGCGAAGACTCGAAGCAGGACAGCACTTCCTGGTGATGACGTGTGACGATGTTAATGACGGCGGTGATGATGAACCTCCTCCTTTGATTCGCGGGAAAAGTGAAAAAATGGCGACGGTCGAAGTTTGAAGTTTAGCGCCACGAAAACAGGGACAGAGAGGCAGGGCAGGACAGGAGAGAGACAGGAGAGAGACAGGACAGAGACAGGACAGAGACAGAGAGAGACAGAGACAGAGACAGGGACAGGGACAGGATAGCGACAGGATAGGATAGAGACAGAGACAGGACCTGAAGACACGGAGACAGGCTGTCTGTCTGTCCCGGTGGAGTCCAACCTGTCTGTCGGAGTAACACCCGCCTGTCTGTGTGTCTGTGGGTCGGAGGACAGGTGGAGACAGACCGGATCAGAGAAGGTAAGACAGCTCTGTTTTCTGTATTTTAACCCGCTTCTGCTCGGTTTGACCCGCTGTTTTAACCCGGGTCAGTTTATCACCAGTTTATTCAGCGATGTCGGTGTGAAAGCGGTTTGTAGACTCGCGTCACTGTCCGGTAAACTACAGGTTAACGTCGGTAACGGCAGACTGAAGTGTTAAGAACACCGTTATTACAGTTAAGTTACCGGAGCCGTTACACCGCAGCTAACGGTAACCGTGTGTGTGTGTGTGTGTGTGTGTGTGAGAGTGACAGGATGTGTGTTGAGTGAACTAATAAACTAAGTTAGTTAACAGACTGTGACCCGGGTTAGTTATCTGCTTATTTCCAAAGTTAGTCCGTTAATGGACACGTCGTGACCCGGGTCAGGCTGCGGGTCGGGAGTTAACGGCGGTCGGTTGGTTAGTCAGTTAAACGGTATGTGTCTCGGTTCTGATGGGAGAGCGCACTGCGCATGCTCCAACATGTCAAAATCCCCCTCACAGTTCAGGAATGAATCACAGCCACAACCTGTCTCACCGCCTGTGTGTCAGACAGGGAGAATCTGTCTGTCCCTCCGCAGACAGACAGACAGACAGAGAGGCAGGCAGGCAGGCAGACACACAGACAGGCAGAGAGGCAGGCAGGCAGGCAGAGGCAGGCAGGCAGAGAGACAGGCAGGCAGAGACAGGCAGGCAGAGAGGCAGGCAGGCAGAGAGGCAGGCAGGCAGAGAGGCAGGCAGGCAGGCAGAGAGACAGGCAGGCAGGCAGAGAGGCAGGCAGGCAGAGAGACAGAGAGGCAGGCAGACAGAGAGGCAGGCAGAGAGACAGGCAGGCAGAGAGACAGGCAGGCAGAGAGACAGGCAGGCAGAGAGGCAGGCAGGCAGAGAGGCAGGCAGGCAGGCAGGCAGAGAGAGAAGGCAGGCAGAGAGACAGGCAGGCAGGCAGAGAGACAGGCAGGCAGGCAGAGAGGCAGGCAGAGAGAGAGGCAGGCAGGCAGAGAGGCAGGCAGGCAGAGAGGCAGGCAGGCAGGCAGAGAGACAGGCAGGCAGGCAGAGAGGCAGGCAGGCAGAGAGACAGACAGGCAGGCAGGCAGAGAGAGAGGCAGGCAGAGAGACAGGCAGGCAGACAGACAGGCAGGCAGGCAGAGAGAGCAGAGCAGGCAGACAGAGAGGCAGGCAGAGAGACAGGCAGGCAGAGAGGCAGGCAGGCAGGCAGAGAGAGAGGGAGGCAGGCAGAGAGGCAGGCAGAGAGACAGGCAGGCAGGCAGAGAGACAGGCAGGCAGGCAGAGAGGCAGGCAGAGAGACAGAGAGGCAGGCAGACAGAGAGGCAGGCAGAGAGACAGGCAGGCAGAGAGGCAGGCAGGCAGAGAGAGAGGCAGGCAGAGAGACAGGCAGGCAGAGAGGCAGGCAGGCAGAGAGACAGAGAGGCAGGCAGACAGAGAGGCAGGCAGAGAGACAGGCAGGCAGAGAGGCAGGCAGGCAGAGAGACAGAGAGGCAGGCAGACAGAGAGGCAGGCAGAGAGACAGGCAGGCAGAGAGGCAGGCAGGCAGAGAGAGAGGCAGGCAGGCAGAGAGACAGGCAGGCAGGCAGAGAGAGGCAGGCAGGCAGGCAGGCAGAGAGAGACAGGCAGGCAGGCAGAGAGGCAGGCAGGCAGGCAGGCAGAGAGAGAGGCAGGCAGAGAGGCAGGCAGAGACAGGCAGGCAGGCAGAGAGACAGGCAGGCAGGCAGAGAGACAGGCAGGCAGGCAGAGAGGCAGGCAGGCAGGCAGAGAGAGGCAGGCAGGCAGAGAGGCAGGCAGAGAGACAGGCAGGCAGGCAGAGAGGCAGGCAGAGAGAGAGGCAGGCAGAGAGAGAGGCAGGCAGGCAGAGAGACAGGCAGGCAGAGAGACAGGCAGGCAGGCAGACAGAGAGGCAGGCAGAGAGGCAGGCAGAGAGACAGGCAGGCAGGCAGAGAGGCAGGCAGAGAGAGAGGCAGGCAGAGAGAGAGGCAGGCAGAGAGAGAGGCAGGCAGGCAGAGAGACAGGCAGGCAGAGAGAGAGGCAGGCAGGCAGAGAGGCAGGCAGGCAGAGAGGCAGGCAGGCAGGCAGAGAGGCAGGCAGGCAGAGAGGCAGGCAGGCAGGCAGAGAGGCAGGCAGGCAGGCAGAGAGACAGGCAGGCAGAGAGACAGGCAGAGAGAGAGAGAGGCAGGCAGAGAGAGAGGGCAGGCAGAGAGGCAGGCAGGCAGAGAGACAGGCAGGCAGAGAGGCAGGCAGGCAGAGAGGCAGGCAGAGAGAGAGAGAGGCAGGCAGAGAGACAGGCAGGCAGAGAGGCAGGCAGGCAGAGAGACAGGCAGGCAGAGAGAGAGGCAGGCAGAGAGACAGGCAGGCAGAGAGGCAGGCAGGCAGAGAGACAGGCAGGCAGAGAGAGAGGCAGGCAGGCAGGCAGACAGAGAGGCAGGCAGAGAGGCAGGCAGAGAGAGAGGCAGGCAGGCAGGCAGAGCAGGCAGGCAGAGAGAGGCAGGCAGAGAGAGAGGCAGGCAGGCAGAGAGAGAGGCAGGCAGGCAGAGAGACAGGCAGGCAGAGAGACAGGCAGGCAGGCAGACAGAGAGGCAGGCAGAGAGGCAGGCAGAGAGACAGGCAGGCAGAGAGGCAGGCAGGCAGAGAGAGGGCAGGCAGAGAGAGAGGCAGGCAGAGAGGCAGGCAGGCAGGCAGGCAGGCAGGCAGGCAGAGAGAGAGAGGCAGGCAGAGGCAGAGCAGGCAGAGAGGGCAGGCAGGCAGGCAGAGAGGCAGGCAGGCAGGCAGAGAGAGAGGCAGGCAGAGAGAGAGGCAGGCAGAGAGAGAGGCAGGCAGGCAGAGAGACAGGCAGGCAGAGAGACAGGCAGGCAGGCAGCAGGCAGGCAGGCAGGCAGAGAGGCAGGCAGGCAGAGAGGCAGGCAGGCAGAGGCAGGCAGGCAGAGCAGGCAGGCAGAGAGGCAGGCAGGAGGGCAGGCAGGCAGGCAGGCAGGCAGGCAGAGAGGCAGGCAGGCAGAGAGGCAGGCAGGCAGAGAGGCAGGCAGGCAGGCAGAGGCAGGCAGGCAGAGAGGCAGGCAGGGCAGGCAGAGAGGCAGGCAGGCAGAGAGAGCAGGCAGGCAGGCAGAGCAGGCAGGCAGGCAGGCAGGCAGGCAGGCAGGCAGAGAGGCAGGCAGGCAGAGCAGGCAGGCAGGCAGGCAGAGAGGCAGGCAGGCAGAGAGGCAGGCAGGCAGGCAGGCAGGCAGGCAGAGCAGGCAGGCAGGCAGAGAGGCAGGCAGGCAGAGAGGCAGGCAGGCAGAGAGGCAGGCAGGCAGGGCAGGCAGGCAGGCAGGCAGAGAGGCAGGCAGAGAGGCAGGCAGGCAGAGAGAGGCAGGCAGGCAGGCAGAGGCAGGCAGAGAGGAGAGGCAGGCAGGCAGAGAGCAGGCAGGCAGAGAGCAGAGGCAGAGCAGGCAGGCAGAGAGGCAGGCAGAGGCAGGCAGAGAGAGGCAGGCAGGCAGGCAGGCAGAGAGAGAGGCAGGCAGAGAGAGGGCAGGCAGAGAGGCAGGCAGGCAGGCAGAGAGAGAGAGGCAGGCAGGCAGAGAGAGCAGGCAGGCAGAGAGAGGCAGGCAGGCAGGCAGAGAGGCAGGCAGGCAGAGAGGCAGGCAGGCAGGCAGAGAGGCAGGCAGAGCAGGCAGAGAGGCAGGCAGAGAGAGGGCAGGCAGGCAGAGAGGCAGGCAGAGGCAGGCAGAGCAGGCAGCAGAGCAGGCAGAGAGAGGCAGGCAGGCAGAGAGAGAGGCAGGCAGGCAGGCAGGCAGGCAGAGCAGGCAGGCAGAGAGAGGCAGGCAGGCAGGCAGGCAGAGAGGCAGGCAGGCAGAGAGAGGCAGGCAGGCAGAGAGCAGGCAGGCAGAGAGAGGCAGGCAGAGAGAGCAGGCAGAGAGACAGGCAGGCAGAGAGAGAGGGCAGGCAGAGAGAGAGGCAGGCAGAGAGAGAGGCAGGCAGGCAGAGAGGCAGGCAGAGAGAGAGACAGGCAGGCAGAGAGGCAGAGAGAGAGAGAGAGGCAGGCAGAGGCAGGCAGGCAGGCAGAGAGAGGCAGGCAGGCAGAGAGAGGCAGGCAGAGAGACAGGCAGGCAGAGAGAGAGGCAGAGCAGGCAGAGAGAGGCAGGCAGAGAGAGAGGCAGGCAGAGAGAGAGCAGGCAGAGAGGCAGGCAGAGAGAGGCAGAGAGAGAGAGAGGCAGGCAGAGAGAGGCAGAGGCAGAGAGAGAGGGCAGGCAGAGAGAGAGGCAGGCAGGCAGAGAGGCAGGCAGAGAGAGAGGCAGGCAGGCAGAGAGGCAGAGGCAGGCAGAGAGAGAGCAGGCAGAGCAGAGAGGCAGGCAGAGCAGAGAGAGGCAGGCAGGCAGAGGAGAGGGGCAGGCAGAGAGAGAGGCAGGCAGAGCAGAGGCAGAGAGAGAGGCAGGCAGAGAGAGGCAGGCAGAGCAGAGAGAGAGAGCAGGCAGAGAGAGAGGCAGGCAGGCAGAGAGAGAGAGCAGGCAGGCAGAGAGAGGCAGGCAGGCAGAGAGAGCAGGCAGAGAGAGAGACAGAGAGAGAGAGAGAGGCAGAGAGAGAGAGGCAGGCAGAGAGAGAGGCAGGCAGAGAGAGAGAGCAGGCAGAGAGAGAGGCAGAGAGAGAGGCAGGCAGAGAGAGACAGGCAGGCAGAGAGAGAGAGGCAGAGAGAGAGAGGCAGAGGCAGAGAGAGAGGCAGGCAGGCAGGCAGGCAGGCAGGCAGAGAGAGAGAGGCAGAGAGAGACAGGCAGGCAGAGAGAGAGGCAGAGAGAGGCAGAGAGGCAGGCAGAGAGAGAGGCAGGCAGAGAGACAGGCAGGCAGAGCAGGCAGAGAGAGAGGCAGGCAGAGAGGCAGAGAGGCAGGCAGGCAGGCAGGCAGGCAGAGGAGAGGCAGGCAGGCAGAGAGACAGGCAGGCAGAGCAGAGAGGCAGGCAGGCAGGCAGGCAGGCAGGCAGGCAGGCAGGCAGGCAGGCAGGCAGGCAGAGAGAGAGAGAGAGGCAGGCAGGCAGAGAGACAGGCAGGCAGGCAGAGAGGCAGGCAGGCAGGCAGAGAGACAGGCAGAGAGAGACAGGCAGGCAGAGAGAGAGGCAGGCAGAGAGACAGGCAGGCAGAGAGAGAGACAGGCAGGCAGAGAGAGAGGCAGGCAGAGAGAGACAGGCAGGCAGAGAGACAGAGAGGCAGGCAGAGAGACAGAGAGGCAGGCAGAGAGACAGGCAGGCAGAGAGAGAGGCAGGCAGACAGGCAGGCAGGCAGGCAGAGAGACAGGCAGGCAGGCAGAGAGGCAGGCAGGCAGAGAGACAGGCAGGCAGAGAGAGAGGCAGGCAGAGAGGCAGGCAGGCAGGCAGAGAGACAGGCAGGCAGAGAGGCAGGCAGAGAGGCAGGCAGGCAGGCAGAGAGACAGGCAGGCAGGCAGAGAGACAGGCAGAGAGGCAGGCAGGCAGGCAGAGAGGCAGGCAGAGAGAGAGAGGCAGGCAGGCAGAGAGAGAGGCAGGCAGAGAGACAGGCAGGCAGAGAGAGAGACAGGCAGGCAGAGAGAGAGGCAGGCAGAGAGACAGGCAGGCAGAGAGACAGAGAGGCAGGCAGAGAGACAGAGAGGCAGGCAGAGAGACAGAGAGGCAGGCAGAGAGACAGGCAGGCAGAGAGACAGGCAGGCAGAGGCAGAGGCAGGCAGGCAGGCAGGCAGGCAGAGAGAGGCAGGCAGGCAGAGAGGCAGGCAGGCAGAGAGACAGGCAGGCAGGCAGAGAGGCAGGCAGAGAGAGAGACAGGCAGGCAGAGAGAGAGACAGGCAGGCAGAGAGACAGGCAGGCAGAGAGAGAGACAGGCAGGCAGAGAGAGAGGCAGGCAGAGAGACAGGCAGGCAGAGAGAGAGAGAGGCAGGCAGAGAGACAGAGAGGCAGGCAGAGAGACAGAGAGGCAGGCAGAGAGACAGGCAGGCAGAGAGAGAGGCAGGCAGACAGGCAGGCAGGCAGGCAGAGAGACAGGCAGGCAGGCAGAGAGGCAGGCAGGCAGAGAGACAGGCAGGCAGAGAGAGAGGCAGGCAGAGAGGCAGGCAGGCAGGCAGAGAGACAGGCAGGCAGAGAGGCAGGCAGAGAGGCAGGCAGGCAGGCAGAGAGACAGGCAGGCAGGCAGAGAGACAGGCAGAGAGGCAGGCAGGCAGGCAGAGAGGCAGGCAGGCAGGCAGGCAGACAGAGAGGCAGGCAGGCAGAGAGGCAGGCAGGCAGAGAGACAGGCAGGCAGAGAGAGAGGCAGGCAGGCAGAGAGACAGGCAGGCAGGCAGAGAGACAGGCAAAGAGGCAGGCAGGCAGGCAGAGAGACAGGCAAAGAGGCAGGCAGGCAGGCAGAGAGGCAGACAGACAGACAGAGAGGCAGGCAGGCAGAGAGACAGGCAGGCAGAGAGAGAGGCAGGCAGAGAGGCAGGCAGGCAGGCAGAGAGACAGGCAGGCAGGCAGAGAGACAGGCAGAGAGGCAGGCAGGCAGGCAGAGAGGCAGACAGACAGACAGACAGACAGAGAGGCAGGCAGGCAGGCAGGCAGGCAGGCAGAGAGAGAGGCAGGCAGGCAGGCAGAGAGGCAGGCAGGCAGAGAGACAGGCAGAGAGGCAGGCAGGCAGGCAGAGAGACAGGCAGAGAGGCAGGCAGGCAGGCAGAGAGGCAGGCAGGCAGAGAGACAGGCAGGCAGAGAGGCAGGCAGGCAGAGAGAGAGGCAGGCAGAGAGGCAGGCAGGCAGAGAGACAGGCAGGCAGAGAGGCAGGCAGAGAGGCAGGCAGGCAGAGAGGCAGGCAGGCAGAGAGACAGGCAGGCAGAGAGGCAGGCAGAGAGACAGACAGACAGACAGAGAGGCAGGCAGGCAGAGAGGCAGGCAGGCAGAGAGACAGACAGACAGGCAGGCAGAGAGGCAGACAGGCAGGCAGAGAGGCAGGCAGGCAGAGAGACAGGCAGAGAGGCAGGCAGAGAGACAGAGAGGCAGGCAGACAGGCAGGCAGACAGGCAGAGAGGCAGGCAGACAGGCAGGCAGGCAGAGAGACAGAGAGAGAGGCAGACAGGCAGGCAGGCAGAGAGACAGAGAGGCAGGCAGACAGGCAGAGAGACAGAGAGGCAGGCAGACAGGCAGGCAGGCAGAGAGACAGAGAGAGAGGCAGACAGGCAGGCAGGCAGAGAGACAGAGAGGCAGGCAGACAGGCAGAGAGACAGGCAGAGAGACAGGCAGAGAGACAGGCAGGCAGAGAGACAGGCAGAGAGGCAGAGAGAGAGGCAGAGAGACAGGCAGTCCAGGTGAGCCTCCTCACAGCATCGTGGGCCAGTTGTTCCCGGACTGTGACTGTCAGGCCTGTTTGTGTTTATAATGTCCGATAGTAAACGTGTGATGTAAAGTCCAGATGCAGACGTGTTTGTTTTCAGATCAGCACATTTTACAGTGAAGTCTGCTGATGACTGAAGTGCGTTTATTAACCCTTTGTCACGCTGTCGTACTGTTTCTCCGACACGACGTCACATGATGCTGTCAGCGCGATTCGCTGTGTTGCAGCAGCATCATCACTAACGATAATGCTGTGGTTTAATTAATAACCGCGGTGCGTTTAGATGAAGTGCTGGACGCGGTTCAGGGAGGAATTGATGAATTAGACGTAATGTCACATGACCCTGAGGTCGGAGATGAAACAGCGGATGAAAAACTGCCTGTCTGTCTCTCTGCAGGATGTTTGAGGACCTGATTGAAGCCTTCTCTGGTCTGGAGCCTCAGGTGTCTCCGGTGGGCGTGGCATGTCTGAGGGGGCGTGGCCTGGATGAGGGCGAGGAGGAGGAGTCCAGTCTGAGTGTTGGACAGTTCGTCCTCTGTCATTGGTCAGATGGACTCTACTACCTGGGCAAGATACAGAGGGTAACACACACACACACGCACGCACACACACACACACACACACGCGCACACATACACACACCCACACGCACGCACATACACACACACACACACACACAAGCAGATACAGTCTCTGATTGCTTGGTGTAAATCTCTGTGTCGTGATTGGTGGACAGGTGAGCCCCCCCCGGCAGAGCTGCTTCGTCACCTTTGAGGACAACTCCAAGTTCTGGGTTCTCTGGAAGGACATCCAACACGGTGAGAGAGACAGACAGGTGCAGAGAGAGAGACATTCAGCACGTTGAGAGACATACAGGTATACAGACAGACAGACAGACAGACAGACAAAGACACTTAGAGAGAGAGAGACAGACACTGAGAAGGAGAGAGAGACAGGTAAAAATGACAATAAGTGTGTCTCACCGTGATGCTGCTTCTGCCTGTCTGACATCTGTCTTCACTCTTGCTGTCAATCACAATCTCTTGTCCAATCATGTTGCAGCTGGCGTGCCGGGGGAGGAGCCTCGCTGCTCTGTGTGTCGGGAGGCAGAGCCAAACTCTGACAGCCAATCAATCCAAAACAACCAGATCCTCATCTGTGGGAAGTGCGGCATCGGTGAGTGAGACAGGCAGTGAGACAGGCAGCCGGTTAGTTAAATCGTTAACGGTGAGACTCAGTATGTCGCCTGACTGCAGATCGCAGAATTTAACACGATGATTTTATATCAAGTTTCACTAACATTCATAACATTTGCTGATTTATCAGTGTAGCTCCAGTATTCATAGAAATATGATCCTGTATTATTACAGGTTAGTCGTCATGTTCAAATCAGATAATATTGATCTTTAAACCATTTTATGATGAAGCTTTTTTAACCAAATGAAGGTTCCTGTCAGACTGTACTGTGGGTGTAAAGGACGTTACCGCCTGTAGGGGGCAGTAGAGACAGTTAGTGTTTGACCGAATAATAAAACGTCTGTCTGTCTGTCTGTCAGGTTTCCACCAGCAGTGCCATGTTCCTCCAGTGGAGGGCAGCAGCAGCCTCAGCCCCTGGTTCTGCAGACGCTGCGTCTTCGCTCTGGCTGTCAGGGTATAAACACACTGACACACTGTGATCGAGGGTCCTTGATGTGGTCCTGTTTGGTACCAGACCAACCTGAGACCGTCTGTTGCTGATGTTTTTAAAAGTCTGTCTGTTCAGCTGTCAGTAACTCTGTGGATTATTTTACTGTTTACTCTTCGCTGTAAAATCAGAGGGAGTCTTTTATTGTGAAGCAGCTACAGGAAGTGTAATGTGTTTATCACCGAATTAGCATGGCTCAGTTGGTGATGCTGTTGTCACGACAAGATGTCGACATATTCAGAGGACGAGTTCGAAATGTTGCAGGACGGAACAAAAAGAACCGACAGCAGTGAGATGAAGAGCTGCAGGCTGTTTTGTGTTTGTGAAAAACACGAGTGTTGCTGACTTTGCGTCTGTGTCTCCTCCCCACAGAAAGGGGGCGCTCTGAAGAAAGGTCCTATAGCCAAAGCTCTGTCAGCCATGAAGCAGGTGTTACCGTATGACCTGGACTCTCTGGACTGGGACTCCCAACATCGGACCAATCAGCAGCAGTGTTACTGTTACTGTGGAGGCCCCGGAGAGTAAGACCGACCAATCAGAGGGTGCTTTTCCTTACGCTAACCTGTGCTTCCTCGCGTCCTCTCTCCTCCCGTGACCCGGAAATCGTTCCACCTCCGCCATCATGGAGGATCTTCCGATGCACCTGGAGGAGAGAGGAGGCTTCCGGAGGAGCTTAGAGCGAGGAAGCACAGGTGTTTCCTACACGGACGTCTTTTATCAGGTGGCGTGACGTATAGATGGGACGCACCTCTATGTGTACAGACAGTATTATAGATCACCGTTACGTGGTGAGATGCAATGTAACGGCCGTCTCCTGGTGCGTGATAAATCTGACACTTTAAAATATGCAGGATCATTTACCTGCAAAGTGTCGTGGCGTCACACAAAGCAGCAGCTTGTTTTTTATTTTACAGTCGACGTACACACATTCTGACGCAGCTGTACGGTGTACTGTGCAGATAACAATCACGCAGGTAAAGAAATAGCCTGAGTGATCATAACAAATAATACTGAAGACAAGAGACGCAGGTGAGGGAAGCGAGGAGACACATTAGCTTAACGAAAAGCACCCAGAGACACACTGTGGCTCAGCATCGTCAAGGCGTTCAGTGTTATCGACGATGATCTGTCTCAACCATGTCCATGTTGTGTGTAGGTGGTACCTGAAGATGCTGCAGTGTTTCAGGTGTCAGCAGTGGTTCCACGAAGCCTGTACTCAGTGTCTGCAGGAGTGCATGATGTTCGGAGACAGGTGATGCAGCACCTCCGCTACTGCTCCTACAATCCCCTTCGTGTCTGTTCTCATCTTCTCCTCTTTGCTCCTGTTTATTTCCTCTGCGGTGCGACAGTGTTTTGATGATTTCTTACCACCTCCTCAGGTTTTACCTCTTCCTGTGTTCGGCGTGTAATAAAGGGTCCGAGTACGTCCGTCGGCTGTCTCTGAGGTGGGTCGATCTGGTTCACCTGGTTCTCTACAATCTGTCAGTCAGCAGCAAGAAGAAATACTTTGAGCTGGACGAGATCCTCGCCTTCGTCTCTGCAAACTGGGAACATTTACAGCTCGGGAAGGTACCAGACTGTCCTGAACCAAACCGGACTGTCCTTAACCAAACCAGACTGTCCTGAACCAAACCAGACTGTCCTGAACCAAACCGAACTGTCCTGAACCAAACCAGACTGTCCTGAACCAAAACCAGACTGTCCTGAACCAAACCGAACTGTCCTGAACCAAACCGGACTGTCCTGAACCAAACCAGACTGTCCTGAACCAAACCGGACTGTCCTGAACCAAAACCAGACTGTCCTGAACCAAACCGAACTGTCCTGAACCAAACCGGACTGTCCTTAACCAAACCAGACTGTCCTGAACCAAACCGGACTGTCCTGACTGTCCTGAACCAAACCGGACTGTCCTGAACCAAAACCAGACTGTCCTGAACCAAACCAGACTGTCCTGACTGTCCTGAACCAAAACCAGACTGTCCTGAACCAAAACCAGACTGTCCTGAACCAAACGAGACTGTCCTGAACCAAACCGACTGTCCTGAACCAAACCAGACTGTCCTGAACCAAACCGACTGTCCTGAGACTGTCCTGAACCAAACCAGACTGTCCTGAACCAAACCAGACTGTCCTGAACCAAAACCTGAACCACTGTCCTGAACCAAACCCAGACTGTCCTGAACTGTCCTGAACCAAACCCAGACTGTCCTGAACCAAAACCAGACTGTCCTGAACCAAACCTGTCCTGAGACTGTCCTGAACCAAAACCGGACTGTCCTGACTGTGTCCTGAACCAAAACCAAAACCAGACTGTCCTGAACCAAAACCGGACTGTCCTGAACCAGAAACCCCAGACTGAACCAAAACCAGACTGTCCTGAACCAAAACCAGACTGTCCTGAACCAAAACCAGACTGTCCTGAACCAAACCAGACTGTCCTGAACCAAAACCAGACTGTCCTGAACCAAAACCAGACTGTCCTGAACCAAACCAGACTGTCCTGAACCAAAACCGGACTGTCCTGAACCAAAACCGGACTGTCCTTAACCAAAACCAGACTGTCCTGAACCAAACCAGACTGTCCTGAACCAAACCCAGACTGTCCTGAACCAAAACCAGACTGTCCTGAACCAAACCCACCCAGTTACTTGAGCTGGATGGACCTGGTCCTGCTTCTAACCTGCCTGTTTGTTTGTTTGTTGTTTAGCTGTCTAACACTCCCCTATCAGAGAGAGGGCAGCATCTGCTGGACGCTCTGAATAAATACAAGAGCAAGTAAGAAACACACACGTTATATAAACTAAACTGATCAATGTGTTTGTATTATACGTATTACTGACTGTGTGTGTGTGTGTGTGTGTGTGTGTGTGTGTGTGTGTGTGTGTGTGTGTGTGTGTGTGTGTGTGTGTGTGTGTGTGTGTGTTCAGGTTTCTGTGTGGGAAGGAGATAAAGAAGAGGAAGTGCATCTTTCGTCTGAGGACCAGAGTCCCTCCGAACCCCCCGTCCAAGCTCTTTCCTGAGCGTGCCCAGAACGATGGAGGACGGGGCCATAAGAAAGGCGTGGTCAGGAACAGGTATTCCTCACCATTTACCTGGTGACTGTGTTTGATTGACAGGTCAGTTTGTAGTCCTAAAACCAGGAGCGTTACGGCCCTCGTCATCATGTCACCTTCCACCTGAACGCGGCAGCTTGAGTTACTCTTTGAGATTTAAATGAAACTAGCGCTGTCTCTGGTAGCCGCTGAGGGTTAGCGTTAGCAGCACGCTGGCCTCGTCTGTATCTGCACAGGTGTGGCAGCGCACAGAGCCGAACGCAAAATCACTACAGTCGCGCACATGAAACGGAAGAAAATACACCTGGAGCATAAAAACGTGCTTCGGGTTGTGTTTACACGTGATGTGACACTGTAGTCGGTTGGATTATTAAAGTAGG
Organism: Siniperca chuatsi; assembly: GCF_020085105.1. Lineage (NCBI taxonomy): Eukaryota > Metazoa > Chordata > Actinopteri > Centrarchiformes > Sinipercidae > Siniperca > Siniperca chuatsi. Next base: position 272,227 of record NC_058046.1, read on the forward strand.
AGCTGTCTGTTGATACCCCTTAAAACCAAACACCTGTGTGTGTGTGTGTGTGTGTGTGTGTGTGTGTGTGTGTGTGTGTGTGTGAGAGCAGTGCGTCAGCTGAGAGGAGGAAGAGGAAGTCCAAGTGGCTACTAGAAGATGCCATTCCTAATGTAAGTAACTTTTCTACTCTCTTCTGTTTGTTTTGTTTCCTAAACCATCTCCGGTGTCCAAGACTTAATGGTGTTATTTACCCTTCTGCGTGTGCGTGTGTGCGTGCGTGTGCGTGTGCGTGTGTGTGTGCGTGTAGAACGAGCTGTCCTGCAGTTGGACCTCCAACCATCACATGGCCAACATCTTTGACTTCACCCTGGACGAACTGCAGAGCCTCAAGAGGTGAGACAGAGATCAATTCACCAATATCCACCAATAATCAATTTTCAAAATATCAGCATATTACTACCATCTGATATTCCTTCTCAGTAGTTCCAGTAGGACAGTCAGTATTGATCAGGACTCCACTGATGCCTCCACTTCCGGCTCTGCTACGACCAGTGCCTCCTATCACTTCAGGTGAGCAGCAGTTAACTAACCTGTCCTCCATCTTTATCCTCCTGCTGAGCTCCAACAGCTCATGTGACACGTGACATGTGACACGTGACACGTGACAAGTGACAAGCTCGGCCGTGTTTCTCTGATCTGTGATCAGTTTTCCTAGTTAGTTAGTAAGATAGGAAAAGAGCAAGCCAGAAGGAAGCCTCGTAGTTAAGGGCCAACACCAAGGAAGGTTCCTCGTTACAGAGCAGGAAAGCTATCGCTCTCGTTCGGCAGGAAGTAAGGAGACATCCTACCTTGCTACCTCAATGCAAAGCTTTCTTCTTAAGATGCTGACTTGTCTCCGCCCACTTCGTTCCCTAAAGGAAGTCTGTCTCTGTGCTCTGTGTCCTCAGAAGGAGGGTGGGCAGCAGGAAGAGGAAGTTACCTAGCAACAGCTACAGCCACTGGGCCAATCGCAGTGAGGCAGGGGAGGAGCTTGGAGGGGAGGAGCCTTCTGGGATGCTGGAGGACCAAGAAGCTACAAACCACACCCACCTGACATCAGACTCCTCCCACTTTCTATCTGACCCCTCCCAGATTCCCTCTGACTCCTCCCACCTCCACTCCTCCATCTCCTCGTATTTTGGAGTTGCGGGCAGACTGACCAATGGGGAGAGGTACCAGGTTCTGGCTCGACGTGTCACTCCTCAGGGGACGGTCCAGTACCTGCTGGAGTGGGAGGGGACAACACCTTACTAGGATGTTAACGGAGTAACGGGGTTAGATGTCTTGTGAAGCTTGGATTCCTCTTCCTCCACTCTCACACAGGACATTTGTTTCCTGATCAGCTCCCAGTCTGGCCGTTGATTGGTCGAAACCACTCACAGCTCAATTACCTCACGAGTAATGGGGGCGTATTTAGTGTTTCCATGACAACAGTCCATCTGACCGACCACCAGATCTGGTATTCGTGTTTCTGAGATTTTACCAGTTTTAATGTAAGTTAATGTTTTTAACTTGTCGACCAAAAAAGTTACTTTTTTATTTTTAGTTTTTATAAACCTGAAGCTAAAAACCTGTTTTTCAAAGACAACAAGGCAACGTTCATTTTTAATGTCGGCTGCCTAGCAACAGTATTCTCAAGACTTAGGCTTAGGCCCTAAGTCTTGTCTCCAGAAAGATCGGAACTGATCCAGAAACCAGTGTACTAAACCTGACAGGAAATGATAACCCCTCAAAGGTTTGTCCCTTCAAAACCCTGTCCTACGTATGTCCCTGCCAAACCCTGTCCTACGTATGCCCCTGCCAAACCCTGTCCTATGTATGCCCCTGCCAAACCCTGTCCTACGTATGTCCCTGCCAAACCCTGTCCTACGTATGCCCCTGCCAAACCCTGTCCTACGTATGTCCCTGCCAAACCCTGTCCTATGTATGCCCCTGCCAAACCCTGTCCTACGTATGTCCCTGCCAAACCCTGTCCTATGTATGCCCCTGCCAAACCCTGTCCTACGTATGTCCCTGCCAAACCCTGTCCTATGTATGCCCCTGCCAAACCCTGTCCTACGTATGTCCCTGCCAAACCCTGTCCTATGTATGCCCCTGCAACACCCTGTCCAACGTATGCCCCTGCAACACCCTGTCCAACGTATGTCCCTGCCAAACCCTGTCCAACGTATGTCCCTGCAACACCCTGTCCTACGTATGTCCCTGCCAAACCCTGTCCTACGTATGTCCCTGCAACACCCTGTCCTACGTATGTCCCTGCCAAACCCTGTCCTACGTATGTCCCTGCAACACCCTGTCCAACGTATGCCCCTGCAACACCCTGTCCAACGTATGCCCCTGCCAAACCCTGTCCTACGTATGTCCCTGCCAAACCCTGTCCTACGTATGTCCCTGCCAAACCCTGTCCTACGTATGCCCCTGCAACACCCTGTCCTACGTATGTCCCTGCAACACCCTGTCCAACGTATGCCCCTGCAACACCCTGTCCTACGTATGCCCCTGCAACACCCTGTCCTACGTATGTCCCTGCAACACCCTGTCCTACGTATGTCCCTGCCAAACCCTGTCCTACGTATGTCCCTGCCAAACCCTGTCCTACGTATGCCCCTGCAACACCCTGTCCTACGTATGTCCCTGCAACACCCTGTCCAACGTATGCCCCTGCCAAACCCTGTCCTACGTATGTCCCTGCAACACCCTGTCCTACGTATGTCCCTGCCAAACCCTGTCCTACGTATGTCCCTGCAACACCCTGTCAGATGGTTTTCAGGTGAGTTTGGAGGAATCAGGTATCAAAGCTGATCATGAGCCTGTAAAAACAGTATTTAGTGAGAACAAACAAAATGTTTAAATGCAGCCAAAGACGTACACACACACACACACACACACACTCTCTCTGTCAGTAGTGTGTGTGAATATTTAGTCCTCCGGTCGGTATATTATCACGCTGACAGTAAATGGAGTTTGTGTCCCTGTATGTCAAACCAAACATTTCTTCTTTTTCACCTCTGACATGTTAAACTGTCAGAGGCTCCTGTAGTTTCCTGTAGTGGCCCCCGCTGTCAGACAGCACGCCGCCTTACCTGTCCTCGCTGCTGTACCTGTGAGTTACATCATTCTTTCGTTCAGCAGTTTCTGATGTATTTAACCAACACGTTCAGTCTGTACAACTGAACATAAAGCACTTCCTTTAAAGCCGACTGAGACCTTCAGTTATGTCAGAAAACTGCTGCTCTGATCTCGAACGGTTCGAGCAGGTTTTGTTCCCAGTCAGTGATGTCACCACAGGTATTAACAGCTGTCAATGCCCAACACCTGGTGTGGCCTTACTGAGTGGGTGTGGCCTGCAGAGCTCAGAGCAGCAGCTGATCTGAGACAGTGTTGGGTTACCTGTGAAGTTCCAGTGAGATCTGACTTTTTGTTCCGCAGTTTCTTGATAAATTCCTAACTGACGGTTTGAATGTGAACACAGCAGGATTAAAGATATTTTAGATCTCAGACCTCTCGGACTCATTTGCTCCGCTTCAACAGACACCGGCAGAGAGCCGCGGCCTGTTTCGTACCAGGCCACGCTGTCAGAGATCAAATCCACTGTCCTAATAAAGCTTATCTGACGGTAATATAACTGGCTACCAACCAAACTCTGTTCAGATTTCTGGGTAATAAAGAAAATCACAAAATGTAACATCGTATGTATTCATTTAACTGTTTAACCACTTTCTGCATCTCAATGTTGTTTCAAGGCCTTCTTCATGTCATGTATGTTTTTGTCTAAAAACAGCATCTGAACTCTTTCTCTCGTGTCTTTAAACCCCTCAGATTAGAAGTATTACCAGGACTTGACCTCTGACCTCAGTAGTAGCTGCAGCACTGTCTGCTAGCGCGTTGAATACTGACAATAAACTAATAATCCTAAAAATTATATTTGGAAACAAAAATTTAAAAAAAACCTGCTGATGTGATTAAAGATGAGACTATAAACAAAAACTACAAATCCCACTGGAACTTAAGGCTCAAATTCCCAGAATTCAGTGTTTTCCTTGTTTACATTCATAGTATTGATCTCTGTGTCCCGACAGCTGCTGTTTTCTTGCACTATCGTCTCGTTCAGTATCTATGCAAACATCAACCTCACTCACCAAATAGATTTTCCCAAACTGATAATCAGATCGATCAGGACCCTTGTGCTGTTCAAATGTATTAAAGAAACAAATAATAAATATATTTAGATGTTTCACATTTCTGTTCTGTTTTGACATAGAGGTTAGCTTGAAGCTAACACAGCCCATTGGTTTGAATGAGGAATGCTAATAGTGCTAACAGTCTCTGAGACGTTAAACTGTCACTCTGTCACTTTAAACCTGCACCGCCTCCTCGCAGCCATGGTAACCACACTTCTCTCCCATTGGCCTGTTAGCCGGTTGTTTTGATCATGTGACTGTTTGTATGTTTTCTTTTTTTTCTGTTGAGCTGACCAATCAGCTGCCAGCTTCCTCGGGAATAAAAACAAGTTTGAGCTTTGACCTCCCTGTTTCTGTGTGCAGCAGTGAGAGTGCGACAGGTGATAATCTGTTGATGCAATTAAGGTGTTAAACAACACGTGAGAAACAACACACGTTAACAGTCAGACAGTTCAGGTGTGTCTGTCTGTCGTCCCGACGGTCCCTGCACTCAGACAGACGGGTAAAGGTGTCTTACAGGATGAGACGTAACTGACCCACAGCTGAAGAGACAACTTCAGGTTCTACATTTGTCTCTCGTGTCTCTGTTCACCTGTCTGTGAGTCTCCCTGTCTCTGTTTACCTGTCTGTGAGTCTCCCGGTCTCTGTTCACCTGTCTGTGAGTCTCTCTGTCTCTGTTCACCTGTCTGTGAGTCTCTCTGTCTCTGTTCACCTGTCTGTGAGTCTCTCTGTCTCTGTTCACCTGTCTGTGAGTCTCCCGGTCTCTGTTCACCTGTCTGTGAGTCTCTCTGTCTCTGTTCACCTGTCTGTGAGTCTCCCGGTCTCTGTTCACCTGTCTGTGAGTCTCTCTGTCTCTGTTCACCTGTCTGTGAGTCTCCCGGTCTCTGTTCACCTGTCTGTGAGTCTCTCTGTCTCTGTTCACCTGTCTGTGAGTCTCCTGTCTCTGTTCACCTGTCTGTGAGTCTCCCCTGTCTCTGTTCACCTGTCTGTGAGTCTCCCTGTCTCTGTTCACCTGTCTGTGAGTCTCCCGGTCTCTGTTCACCTGTCTGTGAGTCTCTCTGTCTCTGTTCAC
>NC_058046.1:282500-292500 GCF_020085105.1 Siniperca chuatsi
TCAGGCTAACGGCCCTCTCCAGACCGACGACTCCCCCTCCCCACCTGTAACTTCTGCTGTGTGCCTGACTGCTGACCAGGTGAGAGGACAGCTGATGAGGCTCCACTCGAACAAGGCTGCAGGCCCCGATGGCGTTAGCCCCGGGTGCTAAAAGCCTGTGCCCCCAGCTTTGTGGAGTCCTTCAACACGTCTTTAACCTGAGCCTGAGTCTTCAAAGGGTCCCCATTCTGTGGAAGACATCTTGCCTCGTTCCTGTGCCGAAGACGCCGCGTCCCAGTGGCTCCAAGGACTACAGACCGGTGGCACTGACCTCCCACATAATGAAGACCCTGGAGAGACTAGTGCTGGAACAGCTGCGCCCATCGTCAGACCCCTCCTGGACCCCCTTCAGTTCGCCTACCAGCCCCGACTGGGAGTTGAGGACGCCATCATCTACCTGCTTAACCAAGATCCACACCACACTGGACAGGCCGGCAAAGCACGGTGAGGATCATGTTTTTGACTTCTCCAGTGCTTTCAACACCATCCGGCCTGCCCTGCTGGGAGAGAAGCTGGCAGCGATGCAGGTGGACGCCCCCTTGTGTCCTGGATTGTGGACTACCTGACTGGCAGACCACAGCATGTGCGGCTGCAGCACTGTGTGTCAGACAGCGTGGTCAGCAACACTGGGGCCCCTCAGGGGACTGTCCTCTCTCCCTTCCTCTTCACCATCTACACCACACAGACTTCAGCCACCACACAGAGTCCTGCCACCTTCAGAAGTTTTCTGATGACTCTGCTGTGGTGGGATGTGTCAGCGGTGGTGATGAGACGGAGTACAGGGCTGTGGTGGGGAACTTTGTCTCATGGTGCGAGCAGAACCATCTGCAGCTCAATGCGACAAAGTCAAAGGAGCTGATTGTGGATCTACGGAGGCCAAGGCACCAGTGACCCCGGTTTCCATCCAGGGGTCAGTGTGGACAATGTGGAGGACTACAAGTACCTGGGAGTACACTTAGATAATAAACTGGACTGGACCAAGAACACTCAGGCTGTTTACAGGAAGGGCCAGAGCCGCCTCTATTTTCTGAGGAGGCTGAGGTCCTTCAACTCTTCAGGTCCAGATAACTTTCTGATCTGGCTTTTAGTTTCTGTCCAGTGATCCAGATTCAGGTTTCTGTGCGTGGTGTTGTAGTTCGGTTTCCTCTGATTGGTGTTTGGAGAGCAGTGCTGCTGTGAGACTGGTCCGAGAGTCTGAGGGGGCAGAGAGTCTCAGCACCAGCTGACAAAAGGCGACTACTGCTGCTTCTTCATGTCTTCGTGTCCGGGATCATAGTGAAGCTTTTTTATGATGAATAATTCACAACGTTAATATATCACAGTTTAAATATTCCAGTAAGCAACAACATGTGTATTAAAACCTAATCAGGACTGAGCGTGACACCAAACCGCTGTCATCAGATTTTGATCTACATGCTGCTGAATCCTGATTGGTGCACACCTGACATCACCTTTTTCAATCTGAGCCCCGCCACTTCGAGCCAGCCAGACAGAGCTGAGAGAACAGGAAGGAGTGAGATGTAACTTGGTATCTGAGCTGTCACTCTCAGCAGCCTGAGCGGCTGCGCTTTAATATTTAACTGTCAATATTCACTCGTATCTCTACCGATACTCGCCTCTCATACCGCAGTGAGCTCCTGTACGTCACTAATATAATAAGTAATAAAATCATGCTAATGGATTTAAATGTACAATGAAATACAATCATTCTGACGTCTTATCATTATTATTATTATTTTGTCTTCAGCATAGATTGATTTTTTTGTTTGTTTTAAGAAAAGATGACAAAATAGTCCCGCTGCCACTCGAATATAATGATGTTGTGATGATGTCACAGAGCTGAAGAGCGCCTCCATCCATTGGCTGTCGTGCGGTCAGAAGGCGGAGCCTGACGTCTGGAGTAAAATGTTCTGCATCCTGTCAGATTCTCAGTTAGTGATGCTGAACAATCTGGAGGTAAAAGACTGATCGTGAACTGACGCAAACTGTCCGAAGATGTTTATAAATCTGAATTATCTTCTTCTCTGCTTCTGCTTCAGCTTCATCCGCTGCTTCTGGCTGAGAGGGCGGAGACTTGCACTGTCTGGTTGCTTAGATACACTCTCCATGTGACCTCAGCAGCTCCTCGCCCCGCCCACAAAGGTAAGGAGGATGTGAGGGGTTTAAACAGCTGCAGAAGAAGAAGAGAGGCAGGTGCAGACAGACAGGTGCAGACAGACAGGTGCAGACAGACAGGTGCAGACTCATGATGGAGTTAGATGCTGACTTCGACGACTTGAACGGTAAGAAGAAACATATTTTCTGTTTCACTGAAGTTCAGTGAGTGTGTGTGTGAGTGAGTGAATGTGTGTGTGTGTGTGTGTGAGTGTGTGTGTGTGTGTGTGAGTGTGTGTGAGTGAGTGTGTGTGTGTGCGTGTGTGTGTGTGTGTGAGTGAATGTGTGTGTGAGTGTGTGTGTGAGTGTGTGAGTGAGTGTGTGTGTGAGTGTGTGAGTGAATGTGTGTGTGAGTGAGTGTGTGTGTATGTGTGTGTGTGAGTGAGTGTGTGTGTGAGTGTGTGTGTGTGTGTGTGAGTGAGTGTGTGTGTGTGAGTGTGTGTGTTTGTGTGTGTGAGTGTGTGTGTGTTTGCTGACGGCAGCAGGATTAGCTGCGCTGCTTAATCTTGATGTCACAATAATAATCTCATAATCTGATATCTGAGGTCAGTTGCCATGGCAACATGACCGACCGCTCCTCCACTCGTGAGTTGACTTCGACCAAACTGAGCCGAACTAACCGGGAGCTCAGACAGGTGAACATCACCTGTTGACCCAGCAGAGGGTCAAAGGTCACAGTCATCAGGAATCTCATGAATCACATTAATAATCAGTTCCTTTGTAGGAAACGATACAAACCTGTGGGACACATAACTCGACATGTCTCTGAACTGAAGGTGTTAACAGCTGAGGGCACGGTCAGCTGATGTCAGTGACGACCTTTTCCTGTTAGTGGTGTCGGTGGAGCGCCGTCCGCAGTGATGAAGGTTGGCGGTTAAAGTAGCAGCAGAATACAGGATCATTAATTACATCAGCCTTTCAGTCCGTTACTGACTTCCTGTTCCTGTTAATACCAAGTTACACAATATAACACATTTAGCACAATATAACACACATTTAGCACAATATAACACACATTTAGCATTATAACACACATTTAGCACAATATAACACACATTTAGCACAATATAACACACATTTAGCACAATATAACACACATTTAGCATTATAACACACATTTAGCACAATATAACACACATTTAGCACAATATAACACACATTTAGCATTATACAAGTGCGCATTGAGTGCGCATGCGCCAGCCCGCATGCTGCCTGTTGCTGTAGCTCCGTCTCGTCGTCTTACTTTTTCCAACTTTTAACTTTACTTTTTTCTTCCAAACTTTTGTAACTTGTGTGTAAGTGTAATTTAAACTACGCTCTTTGCGAAAATGAGGGTAGAAAGTGTTTTTGTACTTTTTTCGCCGTGGAATTTCTTCTTCTGCTACTCGGTCGGGCACCGCTGCAGATCAGCTGTTTGGCCGCATTGTTTACACCAGGAACAGCTGATCGCGCTGAAGCCGGGCAGCATGGCGCCCAGGACAACCGATGTCCCCGCTGAGATCTGGAGGAGGACACACCGAGGATGCAGAGGTGGAACGGCGCGGCGAGGAAGAGAGAGGGTGCAGACAAAGAGACTTAAGAATAAGAGATTTAAGCCGTGTCTGCCTTCTCTCGTCATGGGCAACGTGAGATCGCTGGCGAATAAAATGGACGAGCTAACGGCGTTAGCCCGGAGTCAGACGGAGTTCCGTGAGTGTAGCTTGATGTGCTTCTCAGAGACATGGCTACACCAGGATATCCCGGATCATAACGTTTCCATCGACGGCTTTCAGACTGTTCGGGCCGACAGGGATCACACCGGGAGCGGTAAGCGGAAAGGCGGCGGGCTTGCTGTTCTAGTTAACAACAGATGGTGTAACCCTGGTCACGTTACCATCAAGCAGAGTATCTGTACCCCGGACATTGAACTGTTAGCTGTGGGACTCCGGCCATATTATCTGCCACGTGAATTTTCACATGCCATTGTTGTGGCTGTTTACATCCCCCCCTCTGCTAACCCGGCATCGGCGTGCAACGCCATTCACACCGCCATAGCACAACTCCAGACTCAACACCCGAGTGCACTCATATTAATCTCGGGTGACTTCAACCATGTCAGTGTTTCAACAACACTGACTAATTTCACCCAGTATGTGAGCTGTCCTACTAGGGAGGAGAGGACACTGGACCTGCTGTATGCTAACGTTAAGGGGCGCATACAGCTCTTCCCCCTCCCCCTCTGGGTAGGTCAGACCACAACCTGGTTCATCTTAAACCCTGCTATGTGCCTCTAGTTAAAAGGCAGCCTGCGACCACAAGGACAGTGAGGAGATGGTCAGGGAGGCCCTACGAGACACTGCAGGAATGTTTTGAGGTGACAAACTGGGATGCACTCTGTGAGCCTCATGGAGAGGACATTGACGGGCTCACTGAGTGCATCACTAACTACATTAACTTCTGTGTGGACTGCAATGTCCCAACCAAGACGGTCCATTGTTACCCAAATAACAAACCGTGGGTAACAAAAGACATCAAGGACATCCTGAATGCCAAGAGGAGGGCCTTTACTGATGGTAATAGGGAGGAGGTGAGGGCAATCCAGGCCGACCTGAAGGTGAAAATCAGGGAGGCCAAGGAGAAGTACAGGAGGAAGCTGGAGCGGAAACTCCAGCAGAACAACATGAGGGAGGTCTGGAGCGGCATGAAGAGCATCACTGGCTTCAGACCGACTGGCAGCAGAGGAGTTGAAGGCAGCTTGGACAGGGCCAACGAACTTAATCTGTTCTTTAACAGATTCGACACACCGGCTCCTGGTCATCCCCCCCTCTAACTCAGCTGCTGTCGGCCCTCAATCTCCTCTGAGTACTCTGCTCCCCCTCCCCATCAGGCTAACGGCCCTCTCCAGACCGACTCCCCCTCCCCACCTGTAACTTCTGCTGTGTGCCTGACTGCTGACCAGGTGAGAGGACAGCTGATGAGGCTCCACTCGAACAAGGCTGCAGGCCCGATGGCGTTAGCCCCGGGTGCTAAAAGCCTGTGCCCCCAGCTTTGTGGAGTCCTTCAACACGTCTTTAACCTGAGCCTGAGTCTTCAAAGGGTCCCCATTCTGTGGAAGACATCTTGCCTCGTTCCTGTGCCGAAGACGCCGCGTCCCAGTGGCTCCAAGGACTACAGACCGGTGGCACTGACCTCCCACATAATGAAGACCCTGGAGAGACTAGTGCTGGAACAGCTGCGGCCCATCGTCAGACCCCTCCTGGACCCCCTTCAGTTCGCCTACCAGCCCCGACTGGGAGTTGAGGACGCCATCATCTACCTGCTTAACCGCATCCACACCCACCTGGACAGGCCGGCAAGCACGGTGAGGATCATGTTTTTTGACTTCTCCAGTGCTTTCAACACCATCCGGCCTGCCCTGCTGGGAGAGAAGCTGGCAGCGATGCAGGTGGACGCCCCCCTTGTGTCCTGGATTGTGGACTACCTGACTGGCAGACCACAGCATGTGCGGCTGCAGCACTGTGTGTCAGACAGCGTGGTCAGCAACACTGGGGCCCCTCAGGGGACTGTCCTCTCTCCCTTCCTCTTCACCATCTACACCACAGACTTCAGCCACCACACAGAGTCCTGCCACCTTCAGAAGTTTTCTGATGACTCTGCTGTGGTGGGATGTGTCAGCGGTGGTGATGAGACGGAGTACAGGGCTGTGGTGGGGAACTTTGTCTCATGGTGCGAGCAGAACCATCTGCAGCTCAATGCGACAAAGTCAAAGGAGCTGATTGTGGATCTACGGAGGGCCAAGGCACCAGTGACCCCGGTTTCCATCCAGGGGGTCAGTGTGGACAATGTGGAGGACTACAAGTACCTGGGAGTACACTTAGATAATAAACTGGACTGGACCAAGAACACTCAGGCTGTTTACAGGAAGGGCCAGAGCCGCCTCTATTTTCTGAGGAGGCTGAGGTCCTTCAACATCTGCCGGACAATGCTGAAGATGTTCTATGAGTCTGTGGTGGCCGGTGCTATCCTGTATGCTGTTGCATGCTGGGGCAGCAGGTTAAAGGTAGCGGACGCAAACAGACTGAACAAACTGATCCGTAAGGCCAGTAACATTGTGGGGGTGGAGCTGGACTCTCTGGCGGTGGTGTCAGAGAGGAGGATGCTGGCCAAACTACACGCCATCTTGGACAGCGTCTCCCACCCGCTCCATGACGTGCTGGTCAAGCAAAGGAGCACCTTCAGTGGAAGACTCATCCCACCAAAGAGCACCACAGAGCGCCACAGGAAGTCATTCCTGCCTGTGGCCATCAAACTATTTAACTCCTCCCTCTAAGGATTAGTCTGTTTGACCCTAGGTCACTAAACTGGACATTGAGCATTACATCTCCGCCATAATTAATAATAATTGTGCAATATTCTGTTTACTACTCAAGTGCAATATTAGTTTTCCCTTGTTAGTTTTTCTTATTACTGTTACGGATATACCTCAATTACTCTCGACAGTACATGCACCTCCGCTTTTACTATTATTTATTACATAATTAGTGACATTGTATTTATACTGTACTTCACCATCTACCAGTAAACCCACTTGGTACTCGACACTTAGTTTATCTTATACTTATACCAACATGTTACTTAATTTATTTCTGACCTGTTTATAGTGTACAATATCGTTTTCTCCTGCACTGACGTAAAGACGAGCTACTGGAACAAAGAGTTTCCCTACGGGGATCAATAAAGTATTTCTGATTCTGATTCTGATTCTGATAACACACATTTAGCACTATAACACACATTTAGCATTATAACACACATTTAGCACAATATAACACACATTTAGCATTATAACACACATTTAGCACTATAACACACATTTAGCATTGTAACACACATTTAGCATTATAACACACATTTAGCACTATAACACACTATATATAACAATGTAACACAATATAACAAACTATCACAACATTACAAACTATGACACTAACACACTTTATAACACAGTATAACATTAACACAGTATAACACAATATAATACACTACATAAGCTGAGAACCTGGGGTTGTTCTTATTTCCCTCTATTAATGATGAGTAGTCGGCCGCTCTGGCATTACGGAGGTCTTCCTGTATGTTCTAAGACTCTCTTGCCAGACTAAACGGGATTCTTCCAGCAACGCCATTTCCTTTCAAGTTTTCACAATGTTTATTGTAATTTGCGGGTTTGGGGGTTATACCATGGAGCTAACCTTCTCTGTTTTATTATCTATATAACACTATAACACACTATATAACACAGTATAACACAGTATTACACACTATAATATGAGGGGCCGTTAGGAACATTATTCAGAATTACCATGCATACGCATGTACTTTTACTGTCACATACACATATGAATCCAACTCATTCACGTGCTATACTGAAAACCACACACGCAAACAACTGAAACGCTCTCGTGAAAACTACGTAACAGCTTTCACACACACAGCAGCAAAATGTGCTCATACACACAGTTGAAATGCTCTCTCTGCGTTCAGTTACTCTCGAAAAACATTATAATTTTATATGAGAGCGTTGTTGTTTATATGAGGTGGCTGTGAAAGAGAGTGCGTTTCATAATAAATGGCGAACAACTGTTGTTCATTTGTTCCCCACACGTGTCTGTTCAGCAGCTTGCAAGCAGCCTAACCGAAGCAGCGGCGTTACTTGTCACGATAATGGCCTCAGCGGAGACCATCACAACCCTGTCAAATGCAACAACAAACGGCAGCAACCGCTCGTTGGGACTGTGTGGACGCGCTGGACAGTAAAACACAGGGAGAACAAACACTGGGACATGGCTGGAACACTTGACACGTGGACAGAGACGAATTGGCAGGGAAACACAAACACGCGCTAGATACTCTAGAGAGGCGGCGATAACGAGGGACAGGTGAAACCAATCATTCGAAAGCTCCCGGGCTACTTCGGCGGGGGGGGCTAAGTCTCCGTGGCGGGGGGGGCTACCCGACCCAGGACAGACGCGATCAGGATAGGAAGGCTGCAGGCTTACAAACGGGGGCTTATTGATTGGAGTGTGGACTGGAGTGGTCTCTTGCCTCTGGCGGTGGAAACCGGACGCTTCCACTCATTTCCAGAGGAGAATAGAAAGTGTCACCTGTGTGATCAAAAATGAAATGCACTTTTTGTTCTGTTTTCCATTATATCACAATCTTAGAAACAGGTTTTTCCTTAAAATGTCTGCAGAAGGTCCTGATTGGTTTTGTGTGTCTGATGAATGTGGACTTCAGTACCTGTTTACGGACAAAGAGTTTACACGACTCTGCCGAGCGGTCCGCTCCACGCAAACAAACGGCGGTCCGCTCAAACAAACGGCGGTCCGCTCCACGCAAACAAACGGCGGTCCGCTCCGGTCAAACAAACGCCGGTCCGCTCCAGGCAAACAAACGCCAGTCCGCTCAAACAAACGCCGGTCCGCTCCGCTCAAACAAACGCCGGTCCGCTCCACGCAAACAAACGGCGCTCCGCTCCACGCAAACAAACGCCGGTCCGCTCCACGCAAACAAACGGCGGTCCGCTCTCTCTCTCTTTGAGGATGAGCAAATAGAAACGCGGCAGGACGTCGATCACTCGCGAAGTCGAGACAACCAAATAAACAACAGCGCGGGTACGGCATTTTCCCCTCAGACAGAGTGACGACAGGGCCGAGCACAGTCAGACTGGCCGCCGGGAGAAATCCCAGCGGGCCAGTTGAGCAACTCATCGTACAAACACAACAGCGAGACAGATCCTCGTCCTCGGCCCCGACCCCGACCCACATCCTCCTCGAGATCCTCAACACCAGTTCCACTGACAGGGCTCTGTAGCTGACGCCAGGAGCCAGAAGACAACAGGGAGAAGATAAGCACGGTTTGGGTTTGGTTACTTGGCTATTTCGCCATGTCGGGTGCACTTTGCTGAAACGTGTTCAGCTTTCCATAAAGCTGTTGCCCTCGTCACTGTCGCTTTTTGTGAACCGACCAATCACAGCCTGGATGGGGCCGGACATTAAAAAAGGTGCTACAGTAAACGTTCGAAGTGTTTAACTCGTTGTTATGCATGAATGGTTATGATTATTGACAAGTTAGTACTGAAGTTAGAGACTAACCACCCAGGAACAACAAAGCCCTGAAAACAATCCCAGATCTGCGTCGGAGGCGAGTTTTACAGCTGTAATGTCTAAGGAGCAGGACTGCGCGCATATTCGGCTTGACGTCGTTTGACATGTATGCGTTGAATTTGTTCTTCTGCTCTTGTCTGTTGTGTCTGTTGTGTCTGTAGTGGAAGCACCTTTTGGTGAAGGACACTTTGAAAAATAAATCCCTTACTAAAGTTTGAACTTCAGTACATCAGAACATATAAAATATACGTGAAGAAGAAGCAAATAGAAATATGTGACTGACTTCAGTCGAGTCTGTTACAGCCGGTCGCTCACAGAAGTCACAAAACCAAATAATCTGAAATAACTCAAACTGAGTCAGAGCTGAGGACAGAGACTAAAACCAGGACTGCACTCTGACTTTATAATATATATGAATTATATATTAAATATAAATGTAATATACAGTGATTGAAATCAAACGCACTGTGCAGTGAATATTAGAGGTTTGTTCTGTAATAAAACAGAGACGAGTCTCACATACGAGACACAAAATATAAAATACACGTTAAATTTAAAACATCAGGTCCAAATAATATTCAACCTTTCATACAGTTATTTCAGCACATAATAAACACGTTCCAGCAGTTTCAGCTCTGAAACGCAACTTTAAATACTGAATTCAA
>NC_058046.1:297500-322500 GCF_020085105.1 Siniperca chuatsi
ACAGCAAAGTGTTTTCCTTTGTGCATTGCATTGTGGGAGAACAGTGTTCATCAACAATAAAGTTTTAAAATCTGAATGTACATAAGATATTTTGAATATATTTAATTTTTCCAGTGTGAACAAACCACAGACTGTAAACCTGCTGAGTCAGTGTGGAGTCTGCAGTGGATAATTTAAACAATCAAAAACAACAGAACTCAGTTTGTCACTGTTACATGATAAAACACTGAAGTTTCTAACTATAATTATATATGTTTTTTATTATATTTCTAACTAAATGTGACAAGACCTCGACCTTTAACTTGTTCAGTGCACACGATGAGTCTGCAGCCAGCGGGATTATACAATAAATAAAACCTTTTTCTGGTTACAGCCTCTCAGATATGAGTTTGTTTGAACTTTAATTTCTTCTTCATTTTAGTTTGTTTCACTATTGTGACAGAAAAAGATGTGCAGCAGCCTCTCAACGCCAAAGTGCAGAATTAATTCAAAAATCTAAAGTGAAATTTTTGTCTTGTGGCATTTTTTATCCTCAACAACAAGAAGACGATAAACAGGATTCACACCAATCAGTCAGTCAGAATCTCTTTAGGTTTTGTTAATTAATTAATTTAAGGTGGCATCGTATCTTTATGTTTGACATTTTATATACTACATGATTAATCCATTAATTATGGCGTTCATCAGCCAATCAGTGTTCAGCAACACACAAACTGTTATAGATGTTATAAATGTTGTTTGTTTACTGGACACTGAAACACAATCCCCCTCTCCTCTCTCTTCTTCAGGGGTTTCTCTCCCGGAGGTTGAAACAGTCTCTTCGTCGCACTCGATCTCAGCCTAAACTGTCTCGTCTGAGCAGCGTAAAGGCCGACCCGATCAACACCGCTGACACCAGGTAACTCAGATACATTATTTATGATCAGTTACCCAGAAATCCAGTGTGTTGTTTCAGCCTGGTGGTCAGACTGAATGGCCCTTTAGTTACCGCTCCCTCATTATCCCTACTGGATCCAGGTCTGTGGGGTAAGCTTGCAAACGCCCTACCCATGGGACCAGGTCTTATCCTTGAACTGCAGACATGTGGGCTCACCAGCCACGAGGTTGTAGCGGTTTGACCAGGAGCCGGTGTGCAGTCAGAGTTTAGGTCTGAGTTTTTAGTTCTGGACCAGTCAATGAAGGACCCGTGTCTTTCAATACATGAGCCTTGGAGAAACAATCACTAACGACCAGATAGCTCAAAGGCACCAGCAGACAAGACGTTCACCACAGTGTGTTATACAATAAGTGCTCAATATGAAACCCACAGTTCAACCACAATGAATGAGTCCTTTTTCTCAGGTCAAATTCAAATTTCAGCCATTTGAGTCCATATCTCATCAGGAAACTCCTCTTCACGATTCAAAAAAGTTGGCCAATGAAAACACAACCAGGTTAATCCTCTTGTGCCTCATAAACCAGTTCAGTAAGTCTCCAGAAACACCTGAGTTACCTCCCGTAAACTGGCCCCGTCACCATTTAGTCTGAAAACCTGGCAGAGTTCTTCCCTGAGCTGATGCGGGAGCATGGTGGGTATGTGTGTGACGCAGGGGCCGATTGCCACAAGGTGTAGCGATGCGGTGAATTGTCAGGTGGGCAGCAGGTGAAGGTAGAGGCCTTGAATTGTTGACCCCTCTCTGGTGGGGAAGGAGATTAGTGTGGGAGGTGAAGCAGCGCCAACACACAGCTCCAGCTCTGGAACCAAACTCCCCATTAGGGGTTTTGGACTTTTTGGGAGTTGCCCAGGTTGAGAGTCGTCACTAGCGAGCCGTCGGCAGAGCGCTACGAAAGGGAGACTTGGAGACTTCTGTGGTGGTCATGGCATTAAAAACCTAAAGCAGGCCATAAGTGAACCAGATGCCAGAATACCTAAAGACAAAGACGTTGATCCACTTGGTAGATGTATCATCGGGTCTGTGGCTGTATGTCTTAGACCACCTGACCACTACCTGGCGGTGAGTCGGTTCAGGTCAAATATGTATTTGAGGTGAAGTGTAAACGTCTGGTGGCAGTTTCAACTCTCACCTCCTGAAGAATTTGTCCTGCATCCTGGAGGTTTGGCTTCATGTTCAAATCCTTAATTGCTTATTTGATTCAAAATTTTATAATACAAAGAGTAAGAATTGTTTTCAGTTGGAGGCGTCCTGTCAACAGTGTGACAGACTCTCCTGAAGGAGTTCAAGTGTCTCAGGGTCTTGTTCACCAGTGAGGGTCAGATGACCAACAGGTAGACTGATGCAGAGTCAGCAGTGATGTGGACTCTGTTTCAAACTATGGTGGATCAGAGGGAGGTGAAGCTCTGGATCCACCAGTGGATCTCTGTTCTCAGCTGTGGTCCTGGTCTCTGGGTAGTGACAGAAAGAATGAGATGGTGGATCTGCAGGGCTCAGCCTTAGAGACAGGGAGAGAACCTCAGATATCCAGGAGGGCAGAGGAGGAAAACCACTCCTCCTTGATGTTGAGAAGAGTCAGCTGAGGTGGTTCAACATCTGATCAGGATCCTCCCTGTGGAGGAGACTAAAAACAACTAGACCTATGTTATATATTTTGTTGAGTTGTGTACTTATATTAATCAGGTAACGGTGCGTTTCATTTGGTCGCCTGTCAATGCGCCTGCGTCAGCGTTGTGGTTTTCTGGCAGAAGCTGTCATAAATGGACTCTTTCCAGTGTTAAGCCACATTTTTACAAAACACTTTTTAGATCTTGGTCGTTTTTAACTGTATATTTTAACGGGATGAAGGATTTTAGCCATCAGGTGTTTGGATTTTAAGTTAGCAGAGAAACAAGCAGAGCAAATGTTAGCAGCAAGCTCGGCTCACAGCGTCCTGTGTTCGCCAAACAGCTTCGAAGAAACACTCATTTTTAGCGTGAAACTACGTTATTCAGTGTTTTTACTGGTTTTAATCACCTGGTCCGTTTGTTATGGAGTGGAGGAGACCTCTGCGGATAATTCACCTCACAGTAAAAACCTCCTGAACGATGAACACTGAAGGAATCCTAACCGAGAGAAGCTGACGCAATGAAGGCAATGGGGCTGAAGACAACAACTCCCATGATCCTACGCTACTTCAATACGTCGTCAAACTACGTCTTTTGTTATTGTTTTGATGTGAGAGACCCCTAGCGGCAGAAATGACATACTGTGCGTTTAACGTGATCAGATGCTGTTTTCTCCTCCTCCGACTAACCGTCACTGAGCCCCAGTAATACTTTACAGCGCAGGGAATTTGGAAGGTTGCGATTGGATGATTGTGGGTGTAACTATGGGAAACATGAATGAACTGTTGACAGCTGGCCAGCGACGTATTCATCTTCATGTTCCTTTATTTAACAGGTAAAAGTCTCACTGTGGTTAAAGTCGCTGGCGAAGACGGCAGTGAACAATTACAACAACAAATACAAATAACATTAACAGACTGACACAACTGTCACACATTACAAAAGAGTTTTAATAATATTCAGTGACGATGGGTGATGAGGGGCGCTGGATGAACGAAAGATGGAGAGAGAGAGTAACTGACAGAGGAGGAGAGGAGACAAGGAGAGGAAAGGAAGTAGGGCAGCCTCACAGCAGGGGAGGGGCCGCTGCTGACGGAGAGGGAGGTCGAGTCTCATAGAGACACAGAGGGAGAGAGAGAGAGAGCTGTGGCTGCTGAAACTGTAGCATCAGTAGCAGCAAGCTAACACACAGACAGACAGACAGACAGGCAGGCAGACAGACAGACAGACAGGCAGGCAGACAGACAGGCAGACAGACAGAGAGACAGACAGACAGACACACAGACAGGTCTTCAGCCTTTCGACCAAACAGCGTCAGGATCAGCAGGTTCTCCATCTTCCTTCCTCTCTCCTCCTCCTGTTTGCTGCTGAAGGAGAACATGGATTCATAACCCCCCACCACCCCCACCTCCTCCTCCTCCTCCTCCTCCTCCTCCTCAGCATTCACACAGGATGCTCGGTGAGTATCTGCACTGATCCTCTGCACGCATTAACAGCCTTTGTGCTCTGAACAGATAAATGTGCTGCAATGAGTCTGAATCTGTGTGTGTGTGTTGGGGTGCACAGTGGCGTTTTCTACTTGATTTGCCTGACCGTGTGTGTGTGTGTGTGTGTGTGTGTGTGTTAGCCTGGCTTCAGTCTGCACACAGCTAGCCTAGTATGTGTTAGCATGTGGCTAGGCTAGACACACATTGTTAGCAAACCAGTTTAGCTAAGCAAGGTTAAGCAACAGCACACACACACAGACAGAGGAATTAGTGTTGTAAACAGCTAACGTTAAGCAGCTCGTTAAGATAATGATGAGAGTTAACGAGGTAACGGAGGAACGACAGATCATCCTGTTCATGTCAGGATGGTTTAGAGGTGTGTGTGTGTGTGTGTGTGTGTGTATGTGTATGTGTGTTTTCAGAGGTCAGGGGTCACTGTTAACCAACCCCACCCCACACCCACACCCCCCCGGGAACAGTCACTTCTGTTTTTATAATAAGCTGCTGCTTACTCTGTTTTAAATCTGTTTCTGTCTTGTGACAGTTTAAAGAGGAACTCCAACTAAATTTTATTTTTCTCGACATAATCTCACAGATTCTTGTTGACATATGGTGTTAATTCAGGTACTTTTTCCAACTAAACACAACTTGTGTGTAAAAACACCTGCTCAACATTAGTTTGTATGTGTCTGTTTAGAATTAAAAGTTTGGTCCAGCTGAATTCTCTGGATGTTGAACAGGGGCTACGGCTATGCACTGATAAACAGCAGAGTTACAGCTATGGGGGGGGTGAACTGGAGAGTCTTAAGGGACTTATTCAGCAGCCTGATAATAAGGAATTGTAATAGTCCAACCTAGAAGTAACAAATGCATGGACTAGTTTTTCTGCATCATTTTGAGACAGGATGTGCCTGATTTTTGCAAAGTTACGTAGGTGAAAGAAGGCAGTCCTTGAAGTTTGTTTCATGTGGGAGTTAAAGGATAAATAAATTCTGATCGAAGATAACTCCAAGGTTCCTTAGGTTGGAGTGGAGGCCAGGGCAATGCCATCTAGAGCAACTATGTCTTTAGATAATGTGTCTTGGCGGTGTTTGGGGCCAAGTACAATAACTTCAGTTTTGTCAGAGTTTAACATCAGAAAACTGCAGGTCATCCAGGTTTCTATGTCCTTAAGGCATGCTGAAGTTTAGCTAACTGGTTGTTTCA
This sequence comes from Siniperca chuatsi, assembly GCF_020085105.1. Taxonomy (NCBI): domain Eukaryota; kingdom Metazoa; phylum Chordata; class Actinopteri; order Centrarchiformes; family Sinipercidae; genus Siniperca; species Siniperca chuatsi. The sequence continues at coordinate 302,733 of NC_058046.1, forward strand.
TCTGGCTTGATCGATAGATATAATTGGGTATCACCCGCATAACAATGAAAGTTTATGGAGTGTTTCCTAATAATACTGCCTAGAGGAAGCATATATAAGGTGAATAGAATCGGTCCAAGCACAGAACCTTGTGGAACTCCGTGACTAACTTTGACGTGCACGGAGGACTCACCGTTAACATGTACAAACTGAGATCGATCTGATAGATAGGATTTAAACCAGCTTAGTGCGGCTCCTTTAATGCCAATTACATGTTCCAGTCTCTGTAATAGGATGTGATGGTCAATGGTGTCGAACGCAGCGCTAAGAGCTAACAAGACAAGTACAGAGACAAGTCCGTTGTCTGATGCAATTAAAAGGTAATTTGTAATTTTCATCAGTGCTGTCAGACACAGAGAGTCTGACAGTAGCTGCTCATGGTTTGTTAGCTTTGACTAACAGCTCTACGTTTCTGTCCATGCTACACTGCGCGTTGGTTAGTCAGTCTCCCCCTGTCTCCCCTCACCCTCCACTTCACACACTACGTAGACACCCTGTTTTTTAAAAACATGATGGGATGGAGGGGTCAAGCAGAATCTGTGGGTGTAGTGACCCATTAAACTGTTTTACTCTGTGCAGCAGGAATGTACTTGGATGGACCGACCAGCTGACATCGACATCCCAAAATCTTTTAAACAAATATCAATATAAGAGCAAGAAATGGCATTAGACGTTTTCCCCAGAGCTCCGGTGGAACTGTGATTAATTTAGAATATATACAACGCTTTCCGTACACATTATTGTAAAAAAATAAATTTACTCGATATATCATAGAAAAGGTTTCAATCGTAGTCATCAAGACGTTTCGGCTCCCATCCTGAAGTCATTCTCAATTGTGAAAAATGGTCTGAGAACTCAGAAATTTAAGCTAATCTGTGTTTTCACAATTGAGAATGACTTCCGGGAGCCGAAACGTCTTGATTCTGAAAAACAGTGTCCAGATGACTACGATTGAAACCCTTTCTACGATGGAACATTCCTGGATGAATGAGGGACTACACCGTCTTTACTCGATATACTAAAACCCCAAGAAAAGATTAGAGAGTGAAAAATTTATTTTGATGGCAGCAAAACTCGAACTGGCCTAGTGCATCCACAGAGAAGAGTGCCTCAGATAATCCCGGTCAATCCTCACCCACTACCTGGCAACAACACACAGCGATGGGGGTTGAAACACTGAAATCACTCGATAATAAGAGAATAAACAAAGAACGTGCTTACTGAAGATTTCAACCATCTGAAAAGCGAGCTACAGGCAATGCGAACGGAAATAGCCAACAACACAACAGCAGTACGCTCTGAAGTTGACGAAATGAAAGTCAACATCAAAGAGGTGGAAGGTGGTTTATCCACATGGTCGGACAAGAGGTTCATGATACAAAACACAGTGACTAAATTCAAAAATCAACTACTGAAAGAGATGTTGCAAATGGATAGCGACTTCTAAGTGGACCAATCACATCGCAGTCTTGCACCAAGAAGACCGTGAGGAAGACTGCAAGTTATAATCGCGAATGCATGCAAATACTATCAGGACTGAATAGACATTTTAAAGCGAGCCCGAGAACGAGCCCTGCTTTCAATCGACGGTGAACCAACAGCCATCTACCCAGACTACACAGCCAGCGTCGCGAAGGCCCGGGCAGCATTCAAGAATGTGAAAAAAGTGCTCCTTGGCCGACAAGGTGTCCGCTATGGCCTTCTCTTCCCTGCTAAACTCTGCATCACGTCCAAGGGCGAGGATCGAGAATTCCTGGACCCAGCCGAGGCCATAGAATATATGAACAGAAATATCACTTCGGCAGCGGAAGATGGAGAGTGATCATATCCTGTCCCCACAATGAAACAAGGGTCCAGTTTCCAGCAAGAGACAATAAGTTACTTCTATATTCTTGACAATTTATTAAAAAATGGAAGTACTGAGATAAAGCCTATGTAAACACAGCACAAATTACGGTAACGCTATATCCCTTTCTTTTCTCTCCTAATATGTAATAGCTATTTCATCAGAGACATACTTGAACATTCATGCCTGTTAGTGCACATGCTGCCTGTTGCCGTAGCTCCGTCTCGTCGTCTTACTTTTTCCAACTTTTAGCTTTCCTTTTTCTTTAAAACTTGAGTAACTTGTGTGTAAGTGTAATTTAAACTACGCTCTTTACGAAAATGAGAGTAGAAAGTGTTTTGGTACTTTTTTTCGCCGTGGAGCTGCTTCTCCTGCTACTCGGTTGGGGCACAGCTGCATAACAGCTGTTTGGCCGCATTGTTTATACCAGGGAACAGCTGATCGCGCTGAAGCCGAGGGGCATAGCGCCCAGGACAACCGATGTCCCCACTGAGATCTGGAGGAGGACACACAGAGGATGCAGAGGTGGAACGAAGCGGCGAGGGAAGAGAGAGGGGTGCAGACAAAAGAGACTTAAGAACAAGAGATTTAAGGCGTGTCTGCCTTCTCTCGTCATGGGCAATGTGAGATCACTGGTGAATAAAATGGACGAGCTAACAGCGTTAGCCCGGAGTCAGACGGAGTCCCGTGAGTGTAGTTTGATGTGCTTCTCAGAGACATGGCTACACCAGGATATCCTGGATCATAACGTTTCCATCGACGGCTTTCAGACTGTTCGGGCCGACAGGGATCACACCGGGAGCGGTAAGGGGAAAGGCAGCGGGCTTGCTGTTCTGGTCAACAACAGATGGTGTAACCCTGGTCACATTACCATCAAGCAGAGTATCTGTAGCCCGGACATTGAACTGTTAGCTGTGGGACTCCGGCCATATTATCTGCCACGTGAAATCTCACATGCCATTGTTGTGGCTGTTTACATCCCCCCCTCTGCTAACCCGGCATCGGCGTGCAACGCCATTCACACCGCCATAGCACATCTCCAGACTCAACACCCGAGTGCACTCATATTAATCTCGGGTGACTTCAACCATGTCAGTGTTTCAACAACACTGACTAATTTCACCCAGTATGTGAGCTGTCCTACTAGAGAGGAGAGGACACTGGACCTGCTGTATGCTAACCCCTGAATGCCAAGAGGAGGGCCTTTACTGATGGTAATAGGGAGGAGGTGAGGGAAATCCAGGCTGACCTGAAGGTGAACATCAGGGAGGCCAAGGAGAAGTACAGGAGGAAGCTGGAGTGGAAACTCCAGCAGAACAGCATGAGAGAGGTCTGGAGCGGCATGAAGAGCATCACTGGCTTCAGACCGACTGGCAGCAGAGGAGTTGAAGGCAGCTTGGACAGGGCCATCGAACTGAATCTGTTCTTTAACAGATTCGACACACCGGCTTCTGCTCATCCCCCCTCTAACTCAGCTGCTGTCGGCCCTCAAGCTCCTCTGAGTACTCTGCTCCCCCCTCCTCCATCTTCCTGGGAGAGTCCTACTCCCCCCTCAACCGGCTCTCAGGCTAACAGCCCTCCCCAGACTGACGACTCCCCCTCCCCGCCTGTAACTTCTGCTGTGTGCCTGACTGCTGACCAGGTGAGAGGACAGCTGATGAAACTCCACTCAAACAAGGCTGCAGGCCCCGATGGAGTTAGCCCCGGGATGCTAAAAACCTGTGCCCCCCAGCTATGTGGAGTCCTTCAACATGTCCTCAACCTGAGCCTGAATCTTCAAAGGGTCCCTGTTCTGTGGAAGACATCTTGCCTCATTCCTGTGCCGAAGACGGCGCGTCCCAGTGGCTCCAAGGACTACAGACCGGTGGCACTGACCTCCCACATAATGAAGACCCTGGAGAGACTGGTGCTGGAACAGCTGCAGCCCATGGTCAGACCCCTCCTAGACCCCCTTCAGTTCGCCTACCAGCCCCAGCTGGGAGTTGAGGATGCCATCATCTTCCTGTTGAACTGCATCCACACCCACCTGGACAAGCTGGCAAGCACGGTGAGGATCATGTTTTTTGACTTCTCCAGTGCTTTCAACACCATCCGGCCTGCCCTGCTGGGTGAGAAGCTGGCAGCGATGCAGGTGGATGCCCCCCTCGTGTCCTGGATTGTGGACTACCTGACTGGCAGACCACAGCACGTGCGCCTGCAGCACTGTGTGTCGGACAGCGTGGTCAGCAACACTGGGGCCCCTCAGGGGACTGTCCTTTCTCCCTTCCTCTTCACCATCTACACCACGGACTTCAGCTACTACACAGAGTCCTGCCACCTTCAGAAGTTTTCTGATGACTCTGCTGTGGTGGGATGTATCAGCGGTGGTGATGAGACTGAGTACAGGGCTGTGGTGGGGAACTTTGTCTCATGGTGTGAGCAGAACCATCTGCAGCTCAATGCGACAAAGTCTTAAGGAGCTGATTGTGGATCTACGGAGGGCCAAGCCACCAGTGACCCTGGTTTCCATCCAGGGGGTCAGTGTGGACATTGTAGAGGATTACAAGTACCTGGGAGTACACATGGACAATAAACTGGACTGGTCTGAGAACACTCAAGCTGTTTACAGGAAGGGCCAGAGCCGCCTCTATTTCCTGAGGAGGCTGAGGTCCTTCAACATCTGCTGGACGATGCTGAGGATGTTTTATGAGTCTGTGGTGGCCGGTGCTGTCCTGTATGCTGTTGCATGCTGGGGCAGCAGGCTGAGGGCAGCAGGCTGAGGGTAGCGGACGCCAACAGACTCAACAAACTGATCCGTAAGGCCAGTGACATTGTGGGGGTGGAGCTGGACTCTCTGGCGGTGGTGTCAGAGAGGAGGATGCTGGCCAAACTACACGCCATCTTGGACAGCGTCTCCCACCCGCTCCATGACGTGCTGGTCAAATAAAGGAGCACCTTCAGCGGAAGACTCATCCCCCCACAATGCACCACAGAGCGCACAGGAAGTCATTCCTGCCTGTGGCCATCAGACTCTTTAACTCCTCCCTCTAAGTGTCAGTCTGTATGACCCTAAGTCACTAAACTGGACATTGATCATTAACATCTCTGCAATACTTGAATAACTGTGCAATATTCTGTGTTAAAACTGCTGTGCAATATCCTCCGTCTCATTATAATCTTAATAAGCTACACTTAACTTGACAGTTCATGCACTATTACTTTATACCGTATTATTATCATCAACCGGTAAACCCACTTGGTACTTCACACTTTTATTTTATACTTATACCCACTTGGTACTTAATTAATCTTAGCTGTATTATGATGTATTATATTTTTTGCTTAGTACTTCTATTCCTGTGTGCACTGACGTGACAATGAGCTGCTGTAACAAGAGTTTCCCCTCGGGGATCAATAAAGTATTTCTGATTCTGATTCTGATGTGATATGCTGTGGGAAATGTTTTATTATAGCATCTCAGAGGTAATTTCATTTGCTTTTTATTTTATTGTTTTACAAAGTGCATATACATAACATGTATAACATGTCACTCTCAGTAACTAGAGTGACAATGCTTTTCTTTTTCCCCTCCTATATGCCTTCTCCCCCTATTTTATCCCAAAGACATATCTTAAATTATGGGGTCACTCAAAATAATAAGTTATAATGTCAGAGGACTCCACAGCCCTATCAAAAGAAACACAAGGCAGGGAGGAAAAGAGGAGTGTCCATTTTAGTGCACAGATCAATACATTTTACAGCCACAGCAACCCATAAAGACACTGAAGTCAGATATGTTTTAGTAAATGGGACCATTGATGGGACTGACATATCCCTAATGAATGTATATGCCCCAAATGAGGACATCTTTATAAAAACTCTTTTTTATTACAACATAGCACTGGACTCCTGTTAATTGGAGGGGACTTCAATTGTGTCATGTCACAGTCTCTGGACAGACAGCCTGTTCCAGTGGCCCCGCTCTCGAGAATGAGCAAGATGTTAAATGGTCAATCCATACAGTCTGGTATTGTGTATATATATGGAGACACAAATTACCAAATCAAAGGGCCTCTTACATACTATTCAAGTAGACATCTATATTACTCTAGAATCGACTAAATCTGAGATCCACTTCCAATCACGTTTTCAGATCACCCTCCCCTGATGATGTCCTGGAACCTGGGACACAGACCAGTATCCAAGCAGTGAACATTAAACACCTGTCTTCTAAATGATGAGAAATGTATTATTTTTGTTAAAACTGAACTAAAATTCTACTTAGACACAAACTTCACTCCAGAAGTATCACCACTTATTTTATGGGACTTTGCTGGCATTTCATTTAAGGAAACAGGAATCATCAAACGTTGTTTAAAGTTAAAATCTAAAAAAATACAGATACCTGCTCCGATGATGAACCACTAATACACAACCTGAAAGACATTAAATTAACACAACTCTCAGAGTCAATGACAAAAGAACTAGATGAACCTATAAAGGAATGGGAGATACAGGAGTTATTTTCAACATTAAAAATAATAAAAGTCCAGGCCCCGATGGCTGTCAGTGAACTCTATAAAACCTTCAAAGATGTAATATCCCCCCTACATATCATCACACTCTAAAATCTGGACTCATGGCCCCCTCCTGGAATGAAGCAACAATAATAGTGAGACACAAAGAGGGCAAAGACCCTACAGTCATATCGGCCTATATCGATACTGAATGGAGATCTTTGTATTTTAACAATCATTTAGGCTAGGTGAGTGAGCAAGATCAGTACCCATTTCATATGTCCGGATCAAACCAGATTTATTAATGGAAGATACTATGGAGACAATATCCGTAGGTTGCTAAATTTAATTACACACTCACAAGGCAAGAAGCAGGTAGCAATGATTCTATCACTGGACGCACACAAGGCTTTTGACCATGTATCTTGGCAGTTTCTAATTCAAACTCTGAGAAAAGTAAAATTTCCTGAAATGGTTACAAACACTTTAAGTCCACAGGCCTAAGTTAAAGTAAATGGATACAGACCAGAAGCCTTTACATTACAACATGGATGCAGGCAGGGATGCACCTTATGTCCCCTCCTGTTTGCAAATAGTATAGAACCATTAGCTCAGCTCATTAGGAAGATAACAACATAAAAGGCATGATAATTAACGGAGAAGAGCACAAAATTTTGCTATGCGGACGATGTCCTGCTTTACCTGACAGAATCTGCATTAACAGTCCCACACTTATAAGATTATTTCCAAATTTGGATATTTCTCAGGATATAAAGTAAATTTAGACCAAACAGAGGCTTTGAGTATAGGAAGCAAATTCCTGCTGCAGTTTCTAACTGAGAGCGACTTTAAATGGCCCACACAGGGTATTAAGTATCGTGGAATATATATCCCCATCACTACAGAAACTGTATGATGCCAATTATAAGAAAATAATCAGAAGTATCCGTAGCGATATGGACAGATGGACAGCACTTCCTTTGTGCCTACTAGGATGCATAGATTCATTCACTCTAGATTTATCTGGCAAGAAAAACTTCCAAGAATCAGACCTAAAACTTTGCAATTTTCCAAAACAGCAGGAGGACTAGGACTCCCAAATCTCAGATAAAACTTCTGGGCAGCACAACTAAAACCTCTGAGTGTGGATCGGAGAACTCACAGATACACAATGGCTTAACATTGAAAAAAGCCAATGCCTGCAACCTCTATCTGAGCTACCCTTTCGAGATGGTTCTCTGAAAAAGATTGAAATGAGAGAGTGGACTATGTTCACCTCATTTTAGGTTATCTAGATCAATTTCCCCTCTGACAAGCATAGGCTCAATTAGATATTTCACACCTTCGCAATTAGATATAGGATTCAAAAGATGGTCAGAATATGGACACCAATTGTGCGATAGGGGTACTCTGAAGCCATTTGAACAATTAAGAAATTAATTCAATTAACCCAAGTAATTCAGTACAAATTAAAGAAAGATGGGAGGCTGAGATGCAACAAGAGATATCAAGAGAGGACTGGAAGGTAATGTGTTCTGAAGCACACTCCGTAACTAGCTCAAACATGGAGGGAATTCAAATGGAAGATTTTTGCCAGATATTTTTGAACACCACAGATAATGGCAAAGATGGCCCTAACACACACTAACAAATGTTGGAGAAATTGTGAAGCACAAATAGGCAATCATTCTCACATATTCTGGTCATGCTGTAAACTAAGACCAGTCTGCGAAAAGGTACATCGAGCTCTTAGAGAGGTATTCCCCGCTGACATCCCTCAAGAGCCACAGGTCGCCTTATTAGGGGTAAAACCTGAAGCCATAGATGGAAGAGCTGCAAATGACTTATTGCAGATCTCACTAACCTGGCTCAGGCTTTAAAGCCTGGCTCAGGGTTTAACTAATTACAACCGCGCACATTTTGTGCAACCAAAGGATCTGGGATGAGATGGAGCAGATAACCTACTCTCTAAGGTTACAAAAGAACACATTTGATGAGAGCTGGAGTCCTATAATGAGCTTATTAATGCAGTGATAACCCAAACTCACCTATCCCTCTAACCCCTAGAAGATAGATATGTGGATCTATGGGTATAGGTATCATTTGTTATGAATCAAATCGTTTAGTATCTTTGTGTTTTGTTTTGGTTTTGTTTTTTTCTTATTTTACTAATTCATTTATTTATCTATTTATTTGTTTAACTTCTTCCTATGTAATTATGTCATACAAAACTGTAATGGATAGGATGATATCACTGAGAATAAAAACATTAAGTTAGTTATTGTAGTTTGGCCTCTCACCAACAGGGTCTGCAGTTGTATATATCATCAATATCATTATCTCTGATGTCCATCCGGAATAAACGGCTTTAAATCTTACAAATCTGAGAAGAAAGCGGCTGCAGAACCTGCCTGAGAATCCTGCTGTTTCTAAGTTTCCTTCAGTCTCGCAGTGATCCAGAGACAGCTGTCTGTCCGTCCACGGGTCCACTGCAGACAGGAGCTGCTGACTGCTGGTTCGGCTGCTCTGATGGGACAGTCTGACTACATGTGAACATATAAAGGCTAAAAAAAAAAGAGTCAAAGGTTTTCAAAGTGTCAGACTTCCAGACTGCTTAGTACTTCTAAAACAGAGTAGACCTACATCACGTTCAGCCAGTGGACCAAAGTAGCTCAACGACAACACAAAGTCACACATGCCACATCCTTAAAAATGTGAGCTCCTTTTCCTGAAATTATCTGCCATCTGAACAGGAGTGTAGTACGAGGGCAGAATACGTGATTTTTGAAAAAACGTATGCTTTGCATCTAAAACTATCTAAGACCTTTACCGATCTGCAGTAGTTACTTTATCTTTTAGCAGTTTTGTCGTAGCTTTCATCTGGAGCGCGGGTATTCGGTGAAAACTTTAGATCTCTGCACACAAAACATCCTTCACATCATGCAGAGCATTGGGCATCTTCCTTTCATCCATCTGTAGCCTCGGCAGCCTGAAGGGCTCTCTAACCCGTTTGGTTTGGTGGTGTATTTGCCTGTTTGGTTCGTTTAGGCTGGTGTGAAACCTGACAGGGCAGCTGGATGGGGATTTCCACAGTGTTACTGAATTCAACAGGCCTGAAAGGAGTCCTCCGCAGATTCATCATTTCACTCCTGTAACTCTGTCAGCCTCACGATGAACAGATTTTATAAAAGGATCAAAATCGCTGCAGCTTGAACCAGAGATATCGTCGTTACCCACAATGCAGCTTAGCTGCCGACAGTGAGATTGTGGTGTGTCATGCGCACGTGGGAGAAGTTTGCCTTCAGGGCTTTCTGGCTTTCTTTTTTCCTAAACCTAAACAAGTAGTAAGTTCCTTCTGGCAGAAAAGCCCTGAGGGCAAACCTCTCCCACAGGAGAAGAGACGCCACCCTGTGGTGCAGTTCAGTATTACAACAAAACCAACACAATCTGTGTCTGTGAGCACATCCTGGACCCAAGGCTGATTACCAACCAGACATAGACGGCCCCAAAAGCCCCAGGATCACTGTGTCCATCGCTTTTCTTTGTTCGATTTGATTACCTGCACCACTGAAGTACAATATCAGCTGGGTTCTGCTTTATTATGTAATCTAGTGCCAAGTCTTGTAGAAGGGTCAAATTCCGATACTAACAACTTTTATTTTAGTTTATATTGTGCTCACGTGGTGTTTTGTTTCCTAAATAAAGTTGTGTTTTATTAACATTACCACAGAACACCTGGGGCTGGTAGTGTTCCAGTACTGAAGTCCTGGTTGGTTTCTGGGTTTAAAAACATCCACAGTGTGCTCAGTGCATGATGGGAGCTCCCAGAGCGAGGCCATTATTTCCAACGGAGAGTGCTGCTCTGCACATCATAGCGACGGAAACCACTCTGGTTATCCGCCTGTTGAACTTTGACTCCAAACGCACTGACCCTTGTCTTCCCCCTTCGTGATGTAATACGTAAAAACACAAAGGGGCCCAACATGAACGTTTTCCCCCGAGGACCCCGGACAGGTTAATCCAGCCCTGCCTGGACCTCTCGCTGTACTGGACTCAGAGACTGAGATCCACCTGAAACTGCTTGGTGTAAACACTCTGGTTATCTGCTGTTTCAGGTGTGTGATGCAGCGGCTGCGTTGTGGTAGCCAGGAGTCGTTGCTAAGCGCCGGCTGTGTGTCGTCTCTGGAGCTCAGGATGGACCAATCAGTGCTCATTAAACCAGTTCACTCCTCCCTACTGGGACAGGACTACTGCTTCGAGGTGACACACACAGCACACACACATCAGAATCAGAAACACTTTATTGATCCCCGAGGGGAAACTCTTTGTTACAGCTGCTCGCTGTCACGTCAGCGCACACATGAATAGAAGCAAACAGAATATAATACACATCACACACACTTGAACGCTCTGGTGTTTCCGTGGTGATGACCTCTGACCCCGTGTTTCCTAGGTAACGACCTCGACAGGAACAAAGTGTTTCTCGTGTCGCTCAGCAGCAGAACGAGATAAATGGATGGAGAACCTGAGAAGAGCCGTTCATCCCAACAAAGACAACAGCAGGAGGCTGGAGAACGTGCTGACGGTGTGGGTGGTGGAGGCCAAAGACCTGCCTGCAAAGAAAAGGTGGGGGGCGCACACGCACCTTTCCTGTCTCTCTCTGCAGCTGTGACTGTCTAATGACGCCCGAACAAATAGTCTCTAAAAGACATACAATGAGAAGTAACAGTGTATCTGTGCTTCAGGTACTTCTGCGAGCTGTGTCTGGACGACAGTCTTTACGCTCGGACGTCGTGTAAACTGAAGACTGACAACATATTTTGGGGAGAACGTTTCGACTTCAGCAGTCTTCCGTCCATCAGCGCCGTCACTCTTCATCTCTACAAAGACACCGACAGGAAGAGGAAGAAGGACAAGAGCAGCTACGTCGGGTTGGTCAACATCCCTGTCGCCGCGGTGACCGGCAGACAGCTAGTGGAGAAGTGGTACGCAGTGAGCACGCCCAGTAGCAGCAGGGGTAGGTAGACTGATGCGATGATGATTTAATATGGATTTGTAGTTACGTTTAAGTTTTAATTGATTTAGCAAACAACAGATTTTGATGAAAATGTGTTTTGTGCCTCAGTTGAATAACAGAAACAACAGATAAACCTGTACTTTTACTGAACTCGTCATACTTAAAGTCATGATAACTGATCCGCTGTACTTTGTGCTTTACCTTCTGACCTTTGACTCACGTTCTGTTGTTGTGTCTTTTGAGGAGAATATTAACTGTAACTAGAAATACTGATTACCTGGAAAATAGGTGTCTCTTCAGCCCTGAGTTGTGTCTACAGGTCTTTCCATCAGGCTCCATTCAGCCCCAACAAACCCTACAGGAAGGTGGGGCACACTGTTTGGAGCCTGAGAGGCAAACCGCCCACTCGCTGCTGTGAGTGTGTAATCACGAAGCACCAATGCTTTTACCAGCTCCTCTTCGCTCGTCTGGATTATGATGGCCGGACCGTCGGTGGGGGGGACGAGTGCCCCCGCCCCCAGAGGAAACGACTCCCTTGAATGGAAAACATAAACACACAGATAGTTATCAGGGGTTTGTCCCGAATGCAATGAAACTCCAAATACGTACTTTTTCGCCAGGTTTGATGATGATCCGGTTTTCCTCCCCAAAGATACTCAGGTAACTCACTGAAGCTTCTCTTTTTATGCTGTGTTTCAGGTAAGTCGTCCGTGCCGACAGTGCGAATCAAAGCTCGTTATCAGAGTATCGTCATCCTGCCGATGGAGCAGTATAAAGAGTTTGCGGAGTACATCAGCTCCAACTACCTGCTGCTGTGTAACACTCTGGAAGCCTCGATCAGCCTGAGAGCTAAAGAAGAGCTCGCCGCGGCGCTCGTTCACATCCTGCACAGCACCGGCAAGGCAAAGGTAACCCCGCCCACTACACCTGACCCCGCCCAGTATCATAACCCCGCACACCAGACCCGACCCCGTCAAAGTGAAACCATTTCAGCTGAACTCATTTTCCAGTGTTCCCATGAGTCTTGGAAAACCTGGAATTCTTGAATTTAGCTTTTTAGTCATAAAGTGTCCTAAAAACGACATTAAGGACCTTGAACGTCCTGAAGAGGTTTTCAGTGAGGAACAGTATTTTGGAAGCGTAGTGGAGAATCGTGCAGTCACCATATCTTTTAATTTCAAACACCCACCACTGGGGGGCACCAGAGTCTCTACACCTGGAGGCTCTAAAGTAACAGTCCATTAGACAAATCAATATAAACGCCGTCTGAACTCACCTGAGTTTATCTGATCACATGACCAGGCCGCGTACAGGGAACACTAAGAAGGTTTAAATAAAGTTTATTGGGACGAACGAGGATGACCTTTGACCCCTTTCTACAGGAGTTCCTGACAGACCTGATGATGTCAGAGGTGGACCGTTGCCGTGACAACGATCAGCTGATCTTCAGAGAGAACACGCTGGCGACGAAGAGCATCGAGGAATACCTGAAGCTGATTGGACAGAAGTACCTGCAGGACGCCCTCGGTACAAACACCTGTACACACAATATTACGCAAAACACGACACACACAAAAAGTCCTCAAACCAAAGAGAGAATTCACTCTTCTTCAAACTCCGCCCACTTTCACTGCTCAGGTTCAAAAACATTATATATTTAAATTATATATATAATATTATATATATTAATATTATTATATATAATAATATTAATATATAATATTAATAACACTTCAAAGTAACATTCAGCCACGCCAGCAATTTGTACAGTCCCTAACCCTGTGTGTGCGTGTGTGTGTGCGTGTGCGTGTGCGTGTGCGTGTGTGTGTGTGTGTGTGTGTGTGTGTGTGTGTGTGTGTGCGCTCAGGTGAGTTCATTAAAGCTCTGTACGAGTCAGACGAGAACTGTGAGGTCGACCCTTCTCGCTGTGCGACCTGCGACCTCGCAGAGCATCAGGCCAATCTGAGGATGTGCTGCGAGCTCGCCTTCTGCAAGATCCTCGACTCGTACAGGTACACACAGATACACACAGGTACACACAGGTACACAGGTACACACTGTACACAGGTACACACAAACACACTGTACACAGGTACACACTGTACACAGGTACACACAGGTACACACAGATACACACAGGTACACACTGTACACAGGTACACACAGGTACAGACAGGTACACACTGTACACAGATACACACAGGTACACACTGTACACAGGTACACACAGGTACAGACAGGTACACACTGTACACAGATACACACAGGTACACACTGTACACAGGTACACACAGGTACAGACAGGTACACACTGTACACAGATACACACAGGTACACACTGTACACAGATACACACAGGTACACACTGTACACAGGTACACACAAACACACTGTACACACAGGTACACACTGTACACAGGTACACACAGATACACACAGGTACACACAGATACACACAGGTACACAGGTACACACTGTACACAGGTACACACAGGTACACACAGGTACACACTGTACACAGGTACACACAGGTACACACTGTACACAGGTACACACAGATACACACAGGTACACACAGGTACACACAGGTACACACTGTACACAGGTACACACAGATACACACAGGTACACACAGGTACACAGGTACACACTGTACACAGGTACACACAAACACACTGTACACAGGTACACACAGGTACACACAGGTACACACTGTACACAGGTACACACAGATACACACAGGTACACACAGGTACACACAGGTACACACTGTACACAGGTACACACAGATACACACAGGTACACACAGATACACACAGGTACACACAGGTACACACAGGTACACACTGTACACAGGTACACACAGGTACACACAGGTACACACAGGTACACACAGGTACACACTGTACACAGGTACACACTGTACACAGGTACACACAGGTACACACTGTACACACTGATACACAGGTACACACTGTACACAGGTACACACAGGTACACACTGTACACAGGTACACACAGGTACACACTGTACACACTGATACACAGGTACACACAGGTACACACTGTACACACAGGTACACACTGATACACAGGTACACACAGGTACACACAGGTACACACTGTACACAGGTACACACAGGTACACACAGGTACACAGGTACACACAGGTACACACAGGTACACACTGTACACAGGTACACACAGGTACACACTGTACACAGGTACACACTGATACACAGGTACACACAGATACACACAGGTACACACAGATACACACTGTACACAGGTACACACAGATACACACAGGTACACACAGGTACACACAGGTACACACAGGTACACACTGTACACAGGTACACACTGTACACAGGTACACACAGGTACACACTGTACACACTGATACACAGGTACACACTGTACACAGGTACACACAGGTACACACAGGTACACACTGTACACACTGATACACAGGTACACACTGTACACAGGTACACACAGGTACACACTGTACACAGGTACACACAGGTACACACAGGTACACACTGTACACACTGATACACAGGTACACACTGTACACAGGTACACACAGGTACACACTGTACACAGGTACACACAGGTACACACTGTACACACTGATACACAGGTACACACAGGTACACACTGTACACACAGGTACACACTGATACACAGGTACACACAGGTACACACTGTACACAGGTACACACTGTACACAGGTACACACAGGTACACACAGGTACACAGGTACACACAGGTACACACAGGTACACACTGTACACAGGTACACACAGGTACACACTGTACACAGGTACACACTGATACACAGGTACACACTGTACACAGGTACACACAGGTACACACTGTACACAGGTACACACTGTACACAGGTACACACTGATACACAGGTACACACTGTACACAGGTACACACAGGTACACACTGTACACAGGTACACACAGGTACACACTGTACACAGGTACACACTGATACACAGGTACACACTGTACACAGGTACACACAGGTACACACTGTACACACAGGTACACACAGGTACACACTGTACACAGGTACACACTGATACACAGGTACACACAGGTACACACTGTACACACTGTACACACTGTACACACTGATACACAGGTACACACAGATACACACTGTACACAGGTACACACTGTACACAGGTACACACAGGTACACACAGATACACACTGTACACAGGTACACACTGTACACAGGTACACACAGATACACACTGTACACAGGTACACACTGATACACAGGTACACACTGTACACAGGTACACACAGGTACACACTGTACACAGGTACACACTGATACACAGGTACACACTGTACACAGGTACACACAGGTACACACTGTACACAGGTACACACAGGTACACACTGTACACAGGTACACACTGATACACAGGTACACACTGTACACAGGTACACACAGGTACACACTGTACACACAGGTACACACTGTACACACTGTACACAGGTACACACTGATACACAGGTACACACAGGTACACACTGTACACACTGTACACACTGTACACACTGATACACAGGTACACACAGATACACACTGTACACAGGTACACACTGTACACAGGTACACACAGGTACACACAGATACACACTGTACACAGGTACACACTGTACACACTGTACACACTGTACACAGGTACACACTGTACACAGGTACACACAGATACACACTGTACACAGGTACACACAGATACACACTGTACACACTGTACACAGGTACACACTGTACACAGGTACACACAGATACACACTGTACACAGGTACACACTGTACACAGGTACACACAGGTACACACTGTACACAGGTACACACAGGTACACACTGTACACAGGTACACACTGATACACAGGTACACACTGTACACAGGTACACACAGGTACACACTGTACACAGGTACACACTGATACACAGGTACACACTGTACACAGGTACACACAGGTACACACTGTACACAGGTACACACAGGTACACACTGTACACAGGTACACACTGATACACAGGTACACACTGTACACAGGTACACACAGGTACACACTGTACACACTGTACACAGGTACACACAGGTACACACTGTACACAGGTACACACGGTGAAAATACACACGTGTCTCAGTATATAACCCCCCCCTCTGACTCAGAGTCTTCCCCCGGGAGCTGAAGGAGGTGTTTGCGTCATGGCGACAGGAGTGCGGTAACCGGGGGCGACCAGACATCAGCGAGCGTCTGATCAGTGCTTCGTTGTTCCTGCGCTTCCTGTGTCCGGCGGTGATGTCGCCGTCGCTGTTCGACCTCATGCAGGAATACCCTGACGAACGCTCCGCGAGAACTTTGACCCTCATCGCCAAAGTCATCCAGACCCTCGCCAACTTCAGCAAGTCAGTCTGGGCTTACTGTGATTTCTGTAAAGCACTTTGACCCGTAGATGTACCCGAACCCGTTACCTGTATTGTTTGTTCACCTGTACACCTGCGGCGGTATGTTACCTGTCCCCTGTGGTTGCAGGTTCGGCACTAAAGAGGAGTACATGCTGTTCATGAATGACTTCGTGGAGCGGCAGTGGAGCAGCATGCAGCGTTTCCTGCAGGAGATCTCCAACCCTGACGGGCTGAACCACACCGCCGGCTTCGACGGATACATCGACCTTGGCCGAGAGCTGTCCAGCCTGCACACCCTGCTGACCGAGCTCGACCAGGTAACACACCTGACCAGGTGACTCGTCCTCCAGACACAGTTATCAGATGGTTTTACAGTCGTCCTGTGAGTCTCGGGGATCCTAAACAGCAGAGAAACGGCAGGTTTCTAAACTTGCTTTGGATTGAACACTTGAAGTCTGATTGTTTTGTGTCAAAACTTTAATTTACAGCCTGTGAATTAGTTCATAAAGCCTCAGAGCTCCGTGATGAATGTTGCAGAGCGAAACGAATAATAATTTCTATACTGTAACATTTATTTCTAATTTTCATATAATGTTGCCCTGTAGACAACCTGCCCAAGAAATACAAAAGCTTCAGTTTCTGTACAGACGAAACAAACGAGATACAGCAAGTTAATCAGGGAGCTTCAGGACAGAGCCAGGCTAGCTGTTTCCCCCTGTTTCCAGTCTTTATGCTAAGCTAAGCTAACCGGCTGTAGCTTCATACAGTGAGACTACGTGAGAGAAAGGGAAGAGAGCATTTCCCTAAATGACGAACTGTTCCTTCAAGTGAATGACCGTTACCAGCAGATCAATTAACAGACTGTCTGTCTCTCTCTCCGCCTGTCTGCCTGCAGTCGAGTCTGTCAAAGCTCGGCCCTCTTCCTCGGATCCTGAGAGACGTGTCGGCAGCTCTGGCTAACCCAGGAGGCACGGCTCATCCTGGGGGCGTGTCCGTTTCCTCCCCCGAGCCTCAGCGTGTGGTGTCTCCGCCCCCTCTGTCCCCGCCCCCTCTGTCCCCGCCCCTCTCTCCTCCTCTGGCGGCTTGTAATCCCTCCATCGGCCTGCAGGGCGGCGTCGGACTCGACGGAGGGTTAGCATCATGTGTCCTGTTAGCATTAGCATCCAGCTCAGTTCTTCTGTTAGCAACTCATGGTATTCACACATCAACAGGTGTTTAAAGGTCAGGTAGCACTGACCAATCACAGCTGAGTGGGGGCGGGACTTAAAGGCACAACATTGTTCACAACATCCAACAAGAAGACAAAGTTTATTATTTTGTATTTCTCATGTATGAAGACGGAGAAACTGGTCCAGACAGTAATATGTAATTATTTTATTGGTCGTTAGGTGGTTGTTGCCATGGTGTTGCTAATTAGCCACTAAGATAATAAGTTGTGGCTAGACCTTTTGTGGCGGTTGTAAAGTGGTTGGATTTACTTTCTGGTTGTCAGGGTGTTTAAGGTGGTTGCTATGGGTTCACCTGGTGGTTGCTAGGGTATTCAAGGTGGTCGTTAGAAGTTTACTATGCCGTTGCTAGGGTGTTCGTGAAAAGGCAACATATGCTGACTTAGGTGTTGCTAATTAGCCACTTAGATGGTGATGGTATGTGTTTACTAGATCTTTTGAAGTAAAGTGCTCACTAAATTATTCAGTTTGGTTGCTAGGGTGTTGCCAAATGGTTACTAAGGTGCTAATTAGTCACTCAAATGGGGGTAATAGGTGGTTGCTAGGTTTTTGTAGGTGTTTGTTAAACTGTAACTCATTTTTAACCAAAATACTCATGATTAACAGAGTGTGTGTGCGTGTGTGTGTTTATGTGTGTTGTGTGTGTTTATATGTGTGTGTGTGTGTGTGTGTGTGTGTGTGTAGTTTGGTAGATTTCACCAGACTTCCCTCTCCGACTCCAGAGAACAAAGATTTGTTCTTCGTCACCAAAGGATCCAGTCTGCAGCCCGCATCAGGTGACCTTTGACCTTCATCCAATACATAACTTTGACCTCACTCTGTCACCTTTGACCTCTGAATGTGACCTTTCCGGTTCTGCTGATGTCACTTCCCGCAGGCCTGCAGGGCTCTCCGGCTCCGAGCTCGTCCTACTCGGAGCCCAATGAGAACGAGGCGGGGTTTGAAATGACCAATGGGGGGCGGAAGGAGGGGCCAGATCTGACCAGTGAGAGCCGCAGTCTGTCTCTGGTCGACCTGCAGGACTCCTCCCCTAGCGACGGCCTTGACGACAGCCAATGGCAGCGCAGGACGGGGCTCCTCCCCCTCTCCTTCCAGAACCCCGTGTATCACATGACCACCACGTCGCCACGGCAGCAGACGGACGCCACGCCCTCAGACGGCTCGGCGGGGTCGCAGGGAAACGCAGACGACAGGAACGCCATGGCGACCAAACCGGCATTTCTCACCCAGATGTCTGTGGGGTTGGGAGGGGGAGAAAGGGGGGAGAGAGGGGAGAGGATGTCGGCCATGTCGAGCAGCAGCAGCGGCGAGGAGTACTCCAGACGAGCTCTGTCTTTCACTGAGACTCTCACAGGTACAACAGGTGAACTGAAATACACTTCAGGTCGAAATACACAGCAGCCCACAGGTCGAGTCTCAGGCTTCACCCTGAAGTGGTTCTCCGGTGATTTCGTGTTGTTAGAGACAGACTCTGTCACGTATCTGTTGGTCGGGTCATACGTCCAGACGCCGTTTGGTTACTGACAAAAACACCATTTCGTCACACGAGTAAATGCATCCTGGATTTCCAGACTGAAATGTGATGGTTGAAACCACCTGACTCCTTCCAGCCAGATGTTGAACAGGTGTAAATGACACAGCTGTAATCTTTGCTCCTCCCACAGTCTAACTACGTCAGTACGTCTGTCTG